>NC_056523.1:4900454-4905087 GCF_019175285.1 Sceloporus undulatus
TGCCTATTCGCTTCCGGGCCAAAATATAAGGTTTTGTGATGACCTATAAAGCCCTAATGGCTTGGGCCCAGGATACCTGAGGACCCGCCTCTCCCGTACATTCCGTCCCGCCAACCCTCAGAATATCTGGGCAGCAACTACTTAGGGTGCCAGGGGCTAGGTTGACCTCCACCGCGAGGAGACTTTTTCCATCGCCGCCCGGCCCTTTGGAACACGCTGCCCACAGAGCTCGCTCGGCCACCTCCCTGGCCCAATTTAGAAAGGACCTAAAAAACCTTTCTATTTCGCTTGCATTCCCGATTAAAGTCCAGTGGGCCCTCCTTCCTCTTCTTGGCAAAGAGGACTGGCTAACGGGTTTTTATTGTTGTGTGTAATGGTTTAACCCTGATGTAATGTTGTTTGATATTTTGCTGTCAACCGCCCTGATCTAGGAAGGGCGGTATAAAATAAAAAAATTATTTTTATTTATTATGTACCTTTTCTTTTCAAAGGCTACCCATCACTTTGCTCCTTTGTCCCAACGGCCGCGTCGGCTACGCCAATCAGCGCGCGCGGGGCGCTCCCTCTTTCTGAGGGGCCCAATCAGCGCGCGTGGTTGCCGGGCTCGAGCCCCTCCGGCCAATCAGCGTTGCAGTGGCTCAGAAAGGGCGGGGGAGGGGGAACCGACTCTTTAAAGGGGTCCGTCGAGGCGCGCAGGTTCAAAGTGCGTATTGGCGCGAGGAAGTGAGGACTGTGTTGGCCTTCTCTATCCTCGCACCTCCTAAGGCTGGAGCTCGCCTTTCCCCAATCCACAGGGAGCCAGATGCCTGAGGGGGCTGCAGGGCCTCTGGGGAGGAAGCTGGAGGGGCGCTCAGGGAGGAGTGGGCGAGGAGGCCCCTGAGGGCCCCCGAGAGCCGCCTCGGCCTCTTTGAGAAGCGCGCCTCCGATGGAGAGAAAGGCCCAGAGGAAGAAGAAGGGATCCCTGAAGCTGGTGGCAGCACCAAACAAATGGAGGTGGAGGCAACACAAGGCCATCCCTCCAGGTCAAAGGAGGGCCTCCGGAGGAGAACGCAGCGCCCCAGACCCCGCCCTGGCTCCTGAGGAGACCCCTCCAGAAGAAAAGGACAGAGGCATCAAGAGTGAGATGGAGGTGGACCGACAGCGTGGCCTCGAAGGAGGGGCCGCCTGTGGCTCTATGAAGGCGACAGCGTGGATGTGGGCAACACTCATGAGAAGGCAGTGAAACGCGGTGATAGGGTTGACTCACCATGAAGGGAATGCCATGTGTGATGCCTTTCTGGGAGGATAGACAAACGGAGCAGAGGTTGATATAATTCGAATGATGGTAGACCGTATGTGCGAAATAACTTAATTCGAACCGCCCCAATGCTGAAGTCCCCAGTTCAAGACTCATTGATAAGGGCCATTGACTGCCCTAAGAAAGCTTTGTGCGGATTCTGCCAAAGGAGGGTGCCTCCCTTAAAAAAAGCCCGATTCCCGCCGGTTCCTGCAGGTAAGCTGTGGCCTCTGACGCAGTGGAGAAGTTTCTGACTTCCAGAGATGGGTAAATAGTTTCAGAATGCCCTGGCAGGATTACCCATTGCTAAGGTGGACCCTTTATGTGTTTTTCCCATTAAGGAGATGGCTACCAAAAAATCTTCCAAACAGCTGCACTTCCTCCTGAAGCAGGGGCAGGAGAGGTGGGTGCCTTGCAGAACATCTCTTTGGAGCAAGTAGATACATTAAGGTGAAGATTGGTGCTGTACAGAAGCAGATGGGTGCCGTGTGGAAAGTCTCACTGAAGAAGATCACGGTCCTGCTGGTAACGGTGAAGAAGCTGTCCACTGCTTTGGCTGTATGGCTCCTCACAAAGAAGTGACCACTCTCCAGATTAAGGCATGGACCACATATTAGCCGGAAAGTTCATGTGTTGTGATGCCCCTGAGAAGGAAGTGTCTTCCCTATGGCAAAGCTTGTGCCTTGGAGGACGTCCTATATGATTTCCCTCACAGGAAACTAGGGGCATTGGCAGAGAAAGGAAGGCCTTGTGTGGGAAGGTGGACGCTCTGCAGAAAAAGCTGTGGAACTCCCTTCAGGCAGAGCTGATCTTTCTGAGGGAAACGTGTGGTTCCCTTGGGATGATGCTCCTTGCAGGAGCTGGATGAGCTGCAGGGATATCCAGTTTATCCACTACAAGAAAGAATGGCAGCCCTGCAAAAGACGAGGGATGGCCTTGGGGAGATGATGGGTCCCCTGGAGAAGAAGGTGAGCCCAATGGAGGAGAAACATGGGAAAGCGTACTGGAGACCGTGGGTGCCTCCCTGGAGGATGACAAAGCCATGGAAGTTGACAGAACAGGATCTCAGAGAGCGGGATGGCTCAAGTACAGGTATGGTTCACTAGAAGACTTTTTCAATGGCTGCCTCTTCCTAGAGTTGGAAGCGTATGGAGGCTCAATGGTTTGGGGGGGAGGGGTTGCATCATACAGTAGGCCAGGTTGTTGGTCATTAACTTGTTAAAACTTGTGTGGCCCTAAGATGACTCCATCACAGCATGTTTCTTGGCAACATTGTTTAGAGGGCGTTTGCATTTGCCTCCCACTGAGGCTGAAAGAGTGTGATTGCTGTGGAGGCATCCGTTGGGTTTCATGTGGTTGTTGGGATTCAGACCCTGGTCCTCAGAGTTGTAATGCTCAAAACCCCTACAGTGCAATGCTCAAAACCAGTACACCACACGGACTTCCCTGGTTGCATGCTATCGCAAGTTATTCCACATTCTTACATGAACGAAGTGGAGCTGGGACTAGCTGTTTTAGAACAAAGCTGTGAGCCGGGAACTGCAGTTCTCCTAAAACAAGGTATGGAATCCAGTACATGGGATTTTTTCGTATCCCGAAAAATTCGTAACCTGGGTATTTCGTATCCCGAGGTACCACTGTACGTTGCTTTAGTATGGGAAGGTAGTTTTAAGTAAGCTGAGCTTTTCCATTTTGAAGACAAATACCATTGCGAGGAGGCTCTCTCCCTCTCCTACCCTTTTTAAAACCAGTTTTAAGGCCAAACAAGAGCAGGGCTGTTCCCCCCCCCCCCCGCCATTGAACATATTCCATCAACAGATCATTATTGCATCTTACCTGAGGTAATATAAGTGTCTGAAGTGAGTGATACTTGAGCTTTACTCATGTTTTTGCAGGGACTGAACAAGTGGATACGGCTGCTGGAAAGATAAGAGACCAACCACGTGGTGCAGGGACTGAAATGGCCCTTCTGTCTTCAACAAAGTAAGGCACACTTATCAAGAGAAAGGAGTATTAACATTGATTTCTGTTTCCCGTTGCAGAAATAACAAAGTCCTCAATAAAACATATTCTTGTAGTCATTTCATAGTCTCCTTTCTGAAGGAACTCCCTTTCTCTTGGGATTTATTTCCCCCTAAGAGCAATATTGTAGTTGAATGCCATTGCCTGCCTTGTTGCAGTCAGTTCTTTAAGCATAACTCCACTTTTGTAGTGGTGAGCAAGGATATTTAAAATAGAGAAAGAACTTGACATGCAAAGGGGAGGAAAACACTCCTAGGCTGCATCCACACTGGAGAAATAACCCAGTTTGGCACCACTTTAATTGCCTTGGGTTAAGGCTATGGAATTCTGGGAGTTGGAGTTTGTTCTCGGGTCCAGAGCAGAGCTTATTATGGATGCAGCCATAATAGCCTCTTAAGAAATGCTCGCAGTACCAGAAGCCTCAGGGGCTCTGGGTCAGCTTCTGTGCCACCTTCAAGTACTGGAGTGAGGAAAACACTGGAGGAGCTCCATCACTTAATGCGCACTTGGTAAGTATTAGTCCCATGGGTGAGTCCGGCTTTCTGTGGGATTGGGCCTGCTTGTTGCTGGAAATATCTTGTGAGCTGCTTTGGCTCACTCTAGGACCCTATGTATTCCTGCATGGCAAAAGGAGGGGCAGGACTGGATGGCCCTTGGGGCCCTTCAAACTCTAGGACCCTATGTATTCCTGCATGTTAAAAGGAGGGGCAGGACTGTGTGCTCCTTGGGGCCCTTCCAAATCTTTGACCCTCTGTATTCCTTCATGGCAGAAGGAGGGGGCTTTAATGGATATTTAGAAATCAAAAGGGAGCTAACAGCTTTCCTCTTCAGACTGGACTACCGTTAACCCGCATTGCAAGCCTCTAGAAAGCAGTATGTCCTCCTGGGCTTTCTTATCCTAGACTCATCGGTTTGGGAGGAGAGACCCCAAGAAGGGCCCTGATGCAATGCAAGCCCTTTCTTCTGCCATGCAGGAACTCTCCATCCAAGCCTAACCGGCAGTTGGCCATCCAGGCTCTGCTTAAGGGCCTCCAAGGAAGGCGACTCCCCCCAATCTCCAAAGCAGTGCTCTATGGCTCCCTCCTGTGGCCGCCTGAGGTAGGAAGTAGAAGATAAAAGAAATACAATAATTCAGATAATAAGGTAATTTAATAAGTATTTGTCCACGTTTTCTGGGAATGTTTTTTTAAAAGAAATGAAATACTTTTAAATAATCGACGTGTCTCTTTATTAAGCAGCCTTTTCGAAAAAGGGACACCCAGAGGCTTGATCCTACAATCCCAGGCCACGACCCTTGCCTTCCGGTCTGTTAGCCCCATGCGCCACCGCTGGGTG
>NC_056523.1:4905112-4924469 GCF_019175285.1 Sceloporus undulatus
GGTTGCCGCTAGGGAACCTTCTCCTGGTCCTCTTATCCTCTCTGCCATCTGTGACCTCACTGGGAAACAGCGCTGCCTCGCTTGCTCTACGGCGCCCTCCTGTGGTACATTGCAGTTAGACAGCCTCTCAGGCAGAAATGGAAAAGAAATCATTCATTCAAAATTACCTTTACATTTAAAAATAATAAGAAGAAAATAAAGATCGAAAATAAATAAATATAAAATATATAAAATTAAAAATCAAGTAAAGAAAAAACATAAAAAATAACAAATACATTTAAAAATTAAAATATAACAAATAAATCGTCACCAAAAATTAAAAAATGTATTTCTTGATCCTTTTCCTCGTGTCTCGTGCCATCCTCTGCTATTTAAATTCTTTTCCTCCTTCTTTACTTCTTTTTCTTTTATCTTCATTCCTCCTTTTTCTCTGCTTTCTAAGTTTTAACCTTCCTTTTTCCTTTCACATTCCTGCTTGCCTATTTCATTCTATATTCCTCACCTCCTCCCTCCCCCATTTTATTCCCTGTTTTCATCTGTTTCTTTAGGTGACTTCTCTTTGATTTATTTTCCATTCTTATCCACCTTTTCTTTCTTTTTTCTCCTTCATTAGGTTTTTTAATATCTTTTCCTATCAGTCCTTTCCCCTTCTGACTTCTTTTGTTTATTTTACATACCTTCTTCATTATTTAGATGGTGGGTCAACATGTTTTATTATTTCCTTTGTTATATCTATGTTTTTATTTTAAAATTTATTATTTTTTTATTATTTTTTACTTTTTTACTGTTTTTATTTTTTTATATGCCAATATTCATTTTAGAGTTATTTTATATTTAATTTTATTGTAATTTTTTCATTCATTTCATATTATTTGATTTTTTTTTTATTGTCTATCTATTTTCCTTCATTTTTATTATTTTTATTTCTTACTTTATTTCATTCATTTTATTTTTATGTAAATCAATTTATATTTTATTTTATTTTATTTTGAATTTTATGTAAATTAATTTTTATTTCGAAAATGTGCTTCCAACTCTATGACCTATGTATCCCAACATGGCAGAGAACGAGGTGTGGACTGGGTCAGGGCTTTGGGCTCCCTTCCATCTCAAGGACCCTCGATCCCTGCATGGCAGAAGAACGAGTGTGGACTGGGTCAGGGCCTCTGGGCCCCCTTCCATCTCAAGGACCCTAGGTATCCCTGCATGGCAGAAGAACGAGGTGTGGACTGGGTCAGGGCCTCTGGGGCCCCCTTCCATCTCAAGGACCCTATGTATCCTGCATCTCCTTTCAGTATATGGGGGAGTCTGCTAAGATCACACATGGGACTGTGCTGCTGCAATCACAACAGGATTATAGACTTGGAAGAGACCGCAAGGGCCATCCAGTCCAACCCCCTGCCATGCAGGAAATCGAAATCAAGCATCCCCGACAGATGGCCATCCGGCCTCTGCTTGAAGGCCTCCAAGGAAGGAGACTCCACTACACTCCGGGGAGTTTGTTCCACTGTCGAACAGCCCTTACTGTCAGGAAGTTCCTCTTAATGTTGGGGTGGAATCTTTTCCTGGAGCTTGTATCCATTGTGCCGTGTTCTAGTCTCTAAGTCAAGTGTTAGAGACCAAGGTTCTTGGGAGGAGCCCTTGAAGGAATAGTCAGGAGAGATCAAATCTGGTCCAAGCAAACACAGGTTATTCAGCTGAGGTGAACAGTTTGCACCAGTAGTACTAAAGAAAAACTGCCGCCCTATTGGCACAGTTCCAAACATTATAGACGCAGAGACAACAAGTAACATGTAGGATATTGATTGTAATATGTATGACTGGTTAATCATCTGTGCCTGACCTTTGGTTTGTACTTAGTAATAGTTAACTTTATAGTTTCCTGAGGGGAAGAACAGATTTAACTTTTTATGTCTAACTAACTTCAGTATCACACAATTGACCTTTAACATGATGGGTCATTGTTAACTGGTAAGTCGGCACTGATTATTTTATACGTGCACAAATCCATCACACAGGTTAATTAGTCCTACATTCTGAAGCATAATAATATCACATATCAGCACTGCTACTGCTGATATGGACATAGCTTAGTAACCTTTGAAACCAATCTTACCAAATAACACAGTACTGTATTTGCACCTATTTCCTTGTTCCTGCTTGCAGAGCTACATTCCTATCTTAACATTTGCATAGGTACATTGGTGCTAAAAACCTGCATTTTATATTTAGCTTTCCTTCAAAGGAGCATATTCTTTGAATTGTAAATAGACATTGAATTCCTTGAGTTTGAGAATCTCCCAGTGTAACCAAATGGCCAAAGGAGGTATCAGCCTGCAGAAAGCCCCCTACTATCTGAACTAAGACCAGGCACAGAAAATGCAGGTCTAGGACTAACCCTTCAGTTTCTTTCTCCTGTTTCCCTGATGAAGAAGCCAGTGTCATTCGAATGCCTGCAACATGTAGGGTTGCCATAAGGCAGGACCTCCAAACTGGGACAAATGTGGACAAACATTTTCAATGTAGGACACATTTTTTTAAATGGAGGACACACGAAAAATTGATACTTTTTTTAAATGTTAAGATAATGCATGGTTCTTAGGCATGCTCAAAATGGAGGACATTTTGGCATTATTCCTAGACAGAAGGCTGAAATGTACTTCTCTTTCTGGCCAACCCCCCCCCCCCAATTCTACAAGAACATTCCCACTCCCAAGCAGGCATAGCTTTGCAAGATCACAGGCAGTCCTTGTGCCTTTGAAAACTACATTTCCCACTTCCAAGCAGGCATAGCATTGCAAGATCACAGACAGCCCTTGTGCCATTGGAAAACTACATTTCCCACTCCCAAGCCTTCTTAGCAATTCCCCCTTCCTCCTTTTCCTTGCCCCCTCCAACCCACCAAACCCCTCGCCCCCTCTTTCTCAGGTAGTCTCAACTAGGAGGTTTATGGGACAGATCCAAAGCTTTTTTCTTTTCTATGGGGGCAAAGCCGTGAGAAGCCCGAACCCGAGAAGAAGAGGAGGGGAGTAGAGGAGGAAGAAAGAAAAAAGAGATGAGGAGGGAGAGGGGAAGAAGGAAGAAAAAGGAGGAAGAGGGAGGAGAAGAAAAAAAACGGAATAACAAGAGAAGAGAAGAGGGGAAGAGGAAAGAGGGGAGACAAAAAGCAACTTGCCTGCAAAGCCCTCTCCGCTTGGAGTTGGAGCATGCCCAATAAGAAGCAGAGGGCTGGCCAATAGAGGGGCAGTGCAGCAGACCCCGCCCCTCTGGGTTTCAGTCCTCCTGCTGCTGCCCCGGCATGTTTCACAGGCAGCACTCTAGAAGGCAGGCAGCAGACTGGGAGCTCAGAGTTGGGCAGCCCGCGGGACGGGATGGGACCGGGCACGCCCCCAGGGGGTGGGAAAGTCCTGCCCACCACCGAATGGCAACCCTAGCAACATGTAATTGTGCATTTTGCTTGGTCCAATAAGGTAGCATGTTTGGACGTTATTGGATCACAACCTTGTGGTTTGTGAGGGAGGGCTGCACCACTGTGCCTCCAGGGCCTATTTTTGGGCTTTAAAAAAACAACAAACGGACGAATAGAGAAGGCAATGGGAAATGCCCCACTGGGATACGTAGCACAGAGCATTAAAGGAGGAAAGATGAGAAATGGAAGGCAAGGATTGAGTAGAGCAAGACAGGTGCCCCAGTGGAGAAGCCAAGAATGACAGCCTTGAGCAGAGGCCGCCAGACAGGAGCATGGAAACAGATGCTGCTGAAAGGTCAGGAATCACTCTTTTATAGAACATGAAGGCCCCACGGGGTACTGAGCACAGAGCATAAAAAGTGGTAGGAGGAGGAAAAGAAGGCATTTCATCAAACCCAGAGGTTGTGCTAGGTACGCATCCACATCAGGCATAGGACTTTATCACATAGTGAAATCCGCGGGAAAACAGGATTTAAACTAGATTTTTTTTTATAAAAGCTGCAAATCGGGAAGTTTATCACACCACAATTCCTGCAAGATGAAGAAACAAAGTTAAAGCAAAGGCAATACACTTTAACTTGCATGATTTCACCTTACAGTGAAGTCATCTGATAACCTCCTGCATTTGCGTTTTATAAAATTTTAAATCTGTTTAAATCCTGTTTCAGTGAGATTTTGCTAATGTGATAAACTCCATAGAGTGGACCAAACCACGTCCAGAGCTGGTTCCCCATGCACAATACACATAAACACAAACACACACACAGTCCAGAACGGAAACCCGGAAGGTCCCAGGCTCATTGCATGTCCCTTCAAAGCAAAGGAAATGTTTGTGGTAGAAAGTCACTTGTGGATCATCCTGGGACACAGTGCTTGATCCACACTGGCTTCTGCCCACAAAACGCTTCATCCTGGCTTTAAAGGGACTGCTTGGGGCCCTGTGGGTTTCTGTTTCTGGAATGAGGGGAGGGTGGTCCATTGGGGCAAAAGCGGGAGGAGCTGCAAATGCCTAGCTGGTGTCCTCTTTAGGATCTCTAGCGCCTTCGGTGAGACTTTGCTTAAAAGGTTGATCATATAGACTGGTGTGGAGAACCTAGATTGTCCTATGATAATATATTAACAAAAGCCGTGAATATCAAATCGCAAAAGTCAAAAACGCAAATATGAGAGACGGGTGTGTGTATTTATACCCAACTCTTCAGCCAAAGAGAGCCAGCATGGCATAGCTGTTGAGTGTCAGACTTGACGTGGAGACCAGGTTTGCTTCCCAGCTCAGCCATGGACCCATGGTGGCCTTGGGCAAGTCACGCGCTCCCGCCTCCTCAGGGAGGGATGGCAAACCTCAACTGAACAACTCTTGACAAGAACACACCCTTGGTAGGTTCACCTCAGTGTCTTCGTATATTGGAAATGGCTTGAAGGTCAGTACCAGCAATAAATATGCTGTCTATACTCTTCACCATCCTGGTGTCTGATGGCAACCCATAAAACATGACAAGCTGTTTTCTGCTGCTCCAGAGAACAGGACCTGGAACATGGATGCAAGCTACAGGAAAGAGACCCACCTGAACATAGGAGGAACGAGCCTGACAGTAAGGAGTGATGGAGTCTCCTCATTGGAAGTCTTAAGCAGAGGCTGGATGGCCAGCTGTCAGGGATGCGTTGATTGGGAGTCTGCATGGCAGAATGGGGCTGGATGGATGGACCTTGTGGTGTCTGGATTCATTATTTTCTTGGCAGGATTTGTTCAGAGGAGGCCCCTGAGGCTGAGAGAGTGTCACATGCCCATATTACCCAGTGGGATTCATGGTGAAGAAGGGAATCGAACCCTGTTCTCCAGATAATAGTCCAACACTCAACAACTACACTGCAGCTGAGCCCGAGATCATATATCAAAACATCTGATATAACACAAATGGGTATTCTCAGAATCATGATATTTGCCTAACCCTTCCTTACATTAAAACCCATCAGTGATACACCTTTATTGGCCGAGAAGGCAAACCTTGTTGCAAGTTTTCAAGCACCTAGGTTTTCTTCATCAGGCAAGTGTTACAAAACAAACAGGAGGGGAAAAACACAATTGGAGATGTAGTGATGGAGTCTTCTTCTTGGAGGTCTTTTAGCGAGGCTGGATGGCCACTGTCGAGGATGCTTTGATTGTGAGTTCCTGCATGGCAGAAGGGGGGGGGTTGGACTGGACGGCCCTTGGGGTCTCCTCCACTCTAGGTCACAGGGAGTGATTTGATGGGGTCTTCCTGCATAGCAGAAGGGGTTGGTCTACATTGACCCTTGGAATCCCTTCAACTCTATGATTCTATGGTCAATCTGTTGGGAGTGCTTTGATTGTGAGTTCCTGCATGGCAGAGGGGGTTTAGATGTGGATGACCCTTGTAGGTCCTTCCAACTCTATGACTGCATGATTCATGTATTATCCATGACCCTGGTGCCTCCTCTAACTCTGCAATTCTATGATGCCATGTCCTGTCACAGGGAGTGCTTTGATTGTGAGTTTCCTGGCATGGCACTGGATGGCCCTTGGAGGTCTTTCCAACTCTTGGAAGCCCTCCATTATGGTTCTAGTCAGATGCCAACACAGCTACCTTTCTAGCTGCAACTCATGCAACACGTTGTTAAATGGCCAACGCAGCATCCTCGTCGCGCCTCCTTTACTATATACTTATTCTCGTGGCAACTGGAGGTCGCGTTGAGCGCCCCTGCTGGCGGATCCTGGAATTGCATAGAAGAAGCCGCTCTGCCGGGAAGAGGAGGAGGGGCGGGGTTATTTTTACAGGGGTGCGCGCGGGAGGGGAGGGGGAGGGGGAGGGGGAGGGAACGGGAATTTCCTTATTTGGTTCGCAGCTGTGATTGGATTCCTGGCCGCGCGCCCCGCCCCTTGTTCGCCCCCCTCCCAGACCCGAACCTTTAAAAGGGGGCTCCGACGACGGGACGCGCAGCTCAGTTGCGGGGGAAAGTTGAACGTGTTGGAAGTGCTGCTGTGTCAGAGGCGCGTGAGAGGATGATGGAGGTGGAACCCTGGAGGAGCGCTACTCCCCGGAGGAGCTGAAGCGTCTGCGGGGGAAGCTGGAGGGGCTCCGGGAGAACCTCGTCTGCGGCGGCGGTGAGGGAGGCAGGGCTGCGGAAGGGCAGGTGACGGTGGGGAGGACCTCTCTGGGCGAGTGCCTGAGGCAGCTGAGGGAGGCCCAGGAGGGCTTCCTCAACTGTTGGAGAAGAGCCTCATTCTCAATCGACAGGGTCGAGCTCCTGAGGGAGAGAGAGGCCCAGAGGAAGAGAGAAAAGCCCAAGAACAACAGGCTGGAGGCAGCCATCAAGATGGAGGTGGAGGCAACAAAAGACCGTCCCTCCAGGGCAAAGTGAGGCCAGCAGGTGGCCTGAGGAGCAACAACATCCACAGCACCTGCATCCACCCCTGGCTCCAAGGAGACCCTTCCTGAAGAGGAGGGCCGAGAGGGCTCAGGTCTACAAAAGAGTGAGATGGGGGGGGACCAACAGCCTGACCTCCAAGGAGAGGACCAAGACCCTGGGATGACGCAGGTGACCAAGGCAGCGGAAGACAGCAATGGATGGCAGTGATGCAGCAATGATGGCAAGGAGGCCTCAGATCCACAAAGAGTGGGGCTGGAGGAGAGGCACAGGATTCTGGTGACGAAGAGTGAGAGACAGTGAAGATGTTTGTGCGTAAGATGAGGATAGTGGGTAACAGTGATGTGGCATGACTATGTGAAGACAGACATGGTGTCTGGTGTGATGCCCTGTGGGCAGATGTGGGTGAACTGGAGCAGAAGGTGGGCATAATGCGAATGTCTCCAGGAGGAGGTGGATGCCTTGATGCAAAGGTGCAGACTTTTTTGACAACTTAAGGGACATTATGTGGGAGGTGGGAGGTGACCTAAGAAGAAAGTGATTCACTTGTGTCTTTCATGTGGGAAATCCATTGCGGGCAGTAGCTGCCCTACAGGAAACTTTGAACGTTTCTTGCCAGTGGAATTGACTGCATAAAAAAGGAGTCTGATTCCCTGAGGGGTTTTCTGCAGGCTATCCAAAGCCAAGACACAGTGGAGAAGCTGGCTGGCTTAATCGTGAGTCACTTGCAGGATGCCCTGACGGATTTTCCACTGTTAAAGTGAGTGTTCCATATGAGTCCCACTGAAGGATGATGATGCCATAAAGCAGGGACTGGATACCTGGTACTCTGCACTGCTGCATGTCCTACTGAAGCAGGGGCAGGAGAAGGTAGATGCCGTTGCAGGAGAAGTAGTTGTGCAGAATATCTCTCTGAAGCAGGTAGCTATATAAAGGTGAAGATTGGTGCTGTACGAAGGCAGATGGGTGCCCTTTAAAAATCCCTCTGAAGGAGATGATGTCCTGATAGCAGCGGTGCATGAACTGTTCCTGTGCTTTGGTCATTTGGCTTAAAAGAAATGAACACGTGTGGAAGACAGCGGCAGCTGAAGGATGCCTCGGATGTACCCTGAAGACTGAGGGGAGCACAGGAAGCACGGTGGGAGGTGAGCTTCAGGATGCCTTGGTCGTTTCCCATTAAAAGCTAGAGATACTAAAAAGAGAGTGAAGGAGTTGCGTTGGAAGGTGGTCACTTTGCAGATTAATCTATTGGACTCCCGAAAGAAGACTGCAACTTCTGACGCAAAATTGAATTTCCTGAGGGATCCTTCCTGAATGGTTGGAAGAAGAGCTGGATGAGCTGCAAAACACTAGATGGGATGCGGCATGATCGGGTTATCCACTGCAGGAGGAGGTTGGTACCTGCAAAGAGTGGATGCCCTGCAGAAGAAAATTGGTGCATGGCAGAAGACAAATGCCCCCTGCAGGGAGGTCGAGGAACTGATGGAAACGAGAGAAGTGCTTCTCTGAGACACTGAAAGCTCCAGAGGCAGGTATGCTTACCAAACCCATTCGCACTGACCAGCTTTTACTAGAGTTGGAAGACATAGAATCATAGAGTTGGAAGAGGCACAAGGGCCATCCAATCTAGCCCTTCCCCATGCAGGAACTCTCAGTCAAAGCATCCCTGACAGTAGTCATCCAGCCTCCAAGGAAGGAGGACTCCCCAAATCTCTGAGGAAGGAGTTTGTTCCACTGTCGAACAGCCCTTACTCTCAGGAAGTTCCTCCTAATGTTGAGGCAGAATCTTTTTTCCTGGAGCTTCCATCCATTGCTCCAGGTCCTATTCTCTGGAGCAGCAGAAAACAAGCTAGCTCCCTCCTCAGTATGGCCATCCTTTCAAATTTTAAACGGGCTATCATATCACCTCTTAACCTTCTCTTATCATCCCCAGCTCACTAAGGCACTCCGCATAGACGAAACCATAGAGCTAGAATACTTTTGCATAAGACTTAATAAGCTATGATACTGATCATAAAACGAATTCCAAATGTTACAATCAGGCAATGTTTTATTAGAATCGCCCAATCTTCACAGCCCTTCAGGAGTATAGTGGGTTATAAAAAGGATGATGGGTAGGTGAGAGGGGAAAAAGACTGGTTGAATTTATATCATGAAATCTGTCTTCCAGCGAAGGTGAGAAAGAGGCACAGGCTTAACAGACTTATATCTACATAATAATAATACATTTTATTTATATCCCGCCTCTCCCTAAGATCGAGGTGGATTACAAAACACAAACCTATTTTAAATAATCCCCTACCCTAACCCCCTCCCCACCTAAAAACAGGATAAAATACAGCAACAACAGTATAAAATTAATTAAATTAACATAGAGTACTTGAGCGAGGATCTTGGGGCGACAGGGCCATCAATATCAATGGTAACCAGGTGCCTTGGCTACATTGGAATGTGCTGATATCTTGTAGGGACTAATCTGTTTAGTTCTGCCTCTTCTTTCACTGTGCAGACCTTATGTTTTCAACCGTTCACTCTGTTTCAGTTTGATATGCTGACTATTTATTAAGTCATCTGGAGGTAAGGAAACTTTTATCCCTTCTGTTTTGTGATTTTCAATTCTATTCCTGAGCTGGAAGGCGGCGCAAAGGACCCTTCGTGTTTCTCCCCTAAGTGCTTATCCCTTTTTGCCACTGCCTCTTATTTCTAGTTTTTGAGCTTTTCCAGCTGCATCAAGACATCCAGGGCAGTTTGTTGAAACCCTAACACTTGCACAGTCTCTCTGTTGGTTTCTATTATCTTTAGGTTTGGTTTCTTGTTTCTCTCTCTCAAATGAATATGTAACTGTCATCCAAACCAGGAGTCCCTAATTAACTGATACTTTAATCTGTACTGTGGTTACATGGCCTGTTACAGACGGCCAAAATAAAGCTGCTTCGGGTCTCTTTGGAGGTATGCTATTAAATGAGCTGGGTCCTAAGAATCCGGAAGCTGTACCAAAAGCTGCACTCCAGTGTTAGGAATAGAGCGTGGCTTTGGTGGCAACCTCTGGACTCTTAGGACCCATGCATCATTTAAATAGCATACCTTCAAGAGACCCGAAGCAGCTTTATTTGGCAGTCTTAACAGGCCATAGTATCTTTTTTGTGCTCCTAATTGCCTTGGCTGGTAGTCTTTCAGCAGCAAAAGGGAGGGGCATTTAATGCATGAGCAACATGTAACCAACCTGGCGCTACATTTGGTTGCATACCACCAATCGTGCAACCGTTTCCCTCTAAAGCAGGGATAGGCACCTTTTTGAACCGGGGGCTGTCCCTCAGACATGGGGGGCTGAGCCGGGGGGGTGGAGCTTCCACCCTCCGAGGGCGGGGCCGCATGCTGGGGGTGGAGCCTTGTGCCGGGGTGTAGCTTCCACCTTCCGGGGCGGAGCCGCATGCGGAGGCGGGAGCTTCACCTTCCAGGGGCCAGGCCTCCTCCTCTTTGCGGCCCCTGACGGGGTCCCAGGCCCTGTCAGAGGCCGGGAAAGAGCCAGCAGGGGCCGCCAATGCTGGAGGCGTCCCCCTCTTTGCCGGCTCCTGACGGGGGGCCCAGGCCCCATCAGGAGGCTGCAAAAAAGCTGGGCAGGGGCGCCAGCACTGGAGGCCTCCCCCTCTTTGCTGGCTCCTGACGGGGCCCCAGGCCTCATCAGAGGCCAGCAAAAGAGCCGGCGGGGGCCACCAGCTCTGGAGGCCTCCTCCTGTTTGCCAGCCCTTTGCTGTGTTGCTGGGGCCCTCCAAGGGGTCCGGCAGCGGAACGGCCTCTTGGAGGGCCCCAGTGACAGCATGGGCTCCGCTTGCCGGTGCCGGAGGCCCTCCTGGGGGCCCCCAGCGATAGCATCGGGCCTCAGAGGCCGCTGCCAATGGCGGTGAAGTCTCGCACAACCTTTTCGTGGTCGCGTGAGATTTCACCGCTATGGGCACCGCCATTTTTCACCCAAAATGGCGGGGGCAGTCTTGTGCAACCTCGGGGAAGGTTGCGGAGACTTGGCCGCCATTTGGGGGGGAAATGGCGGCGCCATAGCGGCGCAAAGCTGCAATTGGTGGTGGCGGCAGCGGCAGCCGGGGGCCGGTTGAAAGGCCTCCGGGGCCGGATCCGGCCTGCGGGCCAGAGGTGCCGACCCTGTTCTAAAGCAAGCTGTATCCCACTCGATCCTTGTTTTAAGCAGGGAATGCGGTTTTGAATAAGGGGCAAATGATCCACCCATGAGAAGTTGGTTGGGGCTATGGCAACCAGATGTCGTGGCCCAATCTGCCTTTTTCCTGACCCAAAAAGAGCGGCAAATTGCCACTCCTTTTGCACTGGCAAAAGTCCTGGCTTTCCCCACCCCACTAAAGGTTGGGCTTATGCAGTGGTAAACACCACTCTGCTGGAGCACCTGGAAGCCAGCCCAAGTGTGAGCAGCCAGATATCTGGAAGCGGGTTCCAAGACACAGCGTCAAAATGCTGCACTCTGAAGTCACCTGGAAGGTGGCGCAAAGGGGCAGTCTGTTTTGGCCCCTGTGAAGCTTTTCCCATTTGGGAGAAATTTCATGGGGTTGGGAGAAGTTAGCTTTCCCTCTTCCTGGGCATGTGTCTCATCCCCCACCCAACCAATTTTGAGGACAAACAAGAGCAGGCTTGAGAGGAACCTCCCTCCCCCGCATTTAACCTTGTCCATCAAGAAACACTATTGAATCCTGCCCATGGTCATTTAAATAATTTCACTGGTAAACTTAGAAGGTGTGGCAACTGATGATACTTGAGCTGTACTCACGAGGGATCATGTTTTTCCAGGGGATAAACAATTAATGCGGGTGCCAGAAGGATTACAGACCAGCCAGCAACATGGTGGCCAAAAGGGTGTTCCATCTCGTTGAGACACAAAGTAAGATATATTTTCAGAGTTAATGAAATGTTACATCTGTCCCCACTGGGATGCACCATCGGCGTCTGAAGCTCATATGTCCAAGACCGAGCTTCTGTTTTCCCACCTAAGCCCACCCTTCACTCTCCTTTTCTGTTTCTGTCAATAACATTTCTATCCAGCCGGTCCAGGAAGCCCACAGTCTTGGTTTCATCTTGACTCCTTTGTCATTTATCCCCCAGATCCAGACTACAGCCAAGGTCTGTAGATTTTTCTGGTATAATATTGCCAAAATCCGTCCATATCTCTCAGCTTCTACTGCAAAAACACTGGTTCATGCCCTAGTGGTCTCATGACTGACTACTGTATCTCCTCCTGGCAGGGCTTCCTCTCTCTCACCTCCCCTTAATGCGCTGTTCGGCATTCAGCTGCACGCTTATTTCGCTCGCGGTCTCCCCTCTGTTGTCCCCCTTCACTGGCTCCCTTTTCCTTCCACATCAGGTACAAACTTTTGTTACTCACTTTTAAAGCCTGCATGGACTGCCCCTCTTTATTAACCATCTTCTCTCTCCCTACATCCTACTCGCTCTCTCCGCTCTGGTAGCCAAGTCCCTTGCTCAACCCGGATTTCCTCTCCCCTCCCGGATCCGTCCCTTCTCTCTTGCTGCCTCTCATTCCTGGACCTTCTTCCTCTGCATTCATGGTCATCCTTCCCTAACCAGCTTTAAGCGAGAGCTGAAAACCATATTGTTTAGGGAAGCGTTTCGGGAATTTGTTGATTGTCATCTGGCTGTCTGATAATATTTGATGTGATTTGCTTTTATATTTGATGTGTTAATTTGTCTTTCTTTCTACAGGTAATTTTATCTATCCTCTATTTAATTCTTATTATTTTAGAGTGTACGCCTTAGGCAGGCTTTTATTATTTCTATTTACCAACTTTGTACAGCGCGTGTATATAATTAACAACACTCTAGAAATAAAGTTTAATAATAATAAGAATATTAGTATTATTATTTATTATTTCTGGTTTCCGGTTGCAGAGGTGACAAGCCCTCAATAAAACCTTTATTACAGTCTTTTGTACTTTCCTTTCTGAAGAATTCCATCTTTCTTGAGGTTTTTTCCCTCCAGCAAAATTGTAGTTGAATGTCATTACCTGTCTTGTTGCAATCTCAATTTTTGTAATAATGAGCAAGGATATTTAAAGTGCTGAAAGAACTTGAATACAAGAAGGGGAAAAAAGCTTTCTACTTTCCTTCTTCAGTTTCTTGAAAATGCTGGCAGAAGTTCTGGAGTGCTGGAAACCCGAGGGCTCTGTGCCAGCATCTTGGCCACCATCAAGTACGGGGTGAGGAAATGTGGCATGGGGAGGTCAGCTGGAGGAGCGCCATCGAATAGTTCACAGATTGTAAGTACAGTATTATTACCTTGGGTGAGGCCAGTTTTCTGTGGGATTGGGCTGTTGTGTTGCATTACGGAAGGGGCTTGGTTGTTGTTTTTGTGTTGGTATTTGGATGTATTATGGAAAGCTGGATGGTTTGAGGGAGAATTGGCTGTTCCTCTTTGCTTAGAAGGAATTCACAGAAAAAAAATGCTCCCCAAATACCCTCTGCTTCTCAGTATGTAGAGAGATCTCTAGCACCTTTGAGACTAACGAAAGAAAGAAATTGGTATCAGGGCTTTTGTAGCTTCGTCTACTTTCATAGCTATATCTTTGAATTTTACCTCTGCTTCTCAGTTTTACTTTTTTGTCCCACCCTCTTACTTTTCCCCAGGTTCTGTCATAGATTTTTGGGAGAGAAGACGAGCTTTTTGAGTTACTGCAGGATGGAATTCTTATAAATCACATGGGACTGGTGTAGGTGGTGAATTTATATATATCTCCAGCAGTGTTAATCAGTTATACCTCAATTCCCCAGCTTGGCTATTAACAGAAAATTCAGCACCAGAAGCAGAAATAACCAGAAGGAATAGGGTGGTTCTGCTCCACAAACAACAAACCCTAAAGTCTTCCAATATATTGCAGCAAACCTCCTCTTTCCTCCCAAATTATAATAATCATGTGAAATGAAACAACTAGTCAGGTAAGCCTTACAGGTCGAAACAAAACAAAAAGATCTTTCTAGTGACCACTGAAACTTTCTTCTAGAGGTATTCAGGATGATGTTTTTCTTTCCCAGCTTCCTCTTTCTTAAGTTTCCATTTGGTAGCTAAACACAGAGAGCTAATACAGAGCTTTTAAAATACGCTGAGGATGGCTTATCTCTTTGGGGTTTAGAGATTCTGGGGGCAGTGTATTTACCTTGTTTATTGCAGGCATGCACAGCTCCAGTAGAATCAGTATTCTTTCCCGCTCAGGTTTTATTGCATTGTTTATTGAAGTAGGCTGCAATCAGTACTGAAAGTTGATTTCTCTAGCCCTCCTTCACCATATTTCCAGTGTTGATGCTGCGAAACCCCCCAGCTGAACACAGGACAGGAGCAAGGGGGGGTGGAGCTTTGCGGGGTAAACAGATTTTATAAAAGGAAGATTCTTCTCAAACTTTGTGAACTGAGGCATGTCTGTTTAGTAGTAGACTTCCAATAGCACAAAACACTCTCTTCATGCCCTATTTACCTACTTACAGTGATGATGGCTTTAGAGGCCACAAAAACAGCTGGTGAGCTATGTGTGACTCTCACAATATTCACCAAAGCTTGAACCAATGAACTTCTTATCTCAGGATAGAAGAAATAATATGCAATTTTGACGGAGAATATGTGGCATCAGTTAGATAGGACTCCTTATAGCTTGGCCAGCAACTTTGTACATACTACTGTTATTTTTATATTGGAGGTTTGGAGACATCTCATTCACAGGGTTGCCTGAGTCGAAGTTAACTTGAAGGCAGCTACACACACACATATATCACCCTATATCAAGATGGCTTAGAACATTTAAATTTGAAGTAATAATGATGTAAACAGACTAGAAACGGGTGTATCTCTTGTTTGGGTGCGAAACACTCTCCAGGTAATGATCACAGCGAGGAGGGAGAACTGGCAGCTTATACCAAGCAAATAGAAGAGAGATGTTTGATGGCTAACAGTAAGGTATGTTATGTGAGCCAGTATGGTATGTGGTTTGATTATGGACTACAATTTTGGGGACTAGGGTTGATTCCCAACGTGGCCAAAAACCCTCCCAGTACCTGGTCACATACTGTCAGCCTCAGGCGAAGGCATGGCATACCTCTTCTGAACAAACTTTATCAAGAAAACCCCAGGAGAGGTTCGCCTTAGAGTCACCATAAGTTCAAAATGACTTGAGGCACACAACACAACAACAGCGTATGTTATGTCCAGACAGAGGTTAGCTTACAGAGAATTAGCTTTCACATTGAGGATGAAGCAAGCTTGTTTTCTGCTGCTCCAGCGACTAGAACACGTAAACAGTGGTGGAAGTTACAGGAAAAGAGATTCCACCTCCACATTAGGAGAACTTCCTGACCAGTAAGAGCTATTCAACAGTGGAACACACTCCCTCAGAATGGTGGAGCGCTCCTTCTTGTCAGGTCCTTTAAGCAGAGCTAGATGGCCATCTGTCAGGGATGCTTTGATTGTGCTTTCTGCATGGAGAATGGGGTTGGCCCTTGTGGTCTCTTCCAACTCTAGATTCTCTGATAGTAGACCAGGTATTCCAGATTTCTCAGTACTGTAGTGTGCACTTTGACAGCACTCCTTGGTAGTGCCCCAAGCTATCCTGCCCCGCTGCTTGGCCTGCCATGATATTGACTGCTTCCACTACCCATCCCCTACTCCTCATTTTCCTCCGTTGCCTGTGTTGTTTATCTCTTACCTTCCTTGCTCCTACTATCCGTCCCTGCACTCTGTGGAGAGCAGACCTGAGATAGCTTTGGTAACTTTGGTATCTAGTATTGAGACTCAGCATGGAATAGTTGTTTGAGGGCTGGGTTCATATTCCTACACAACTAGAAGCCAGGTTTCATATTCCCACACAACGAAAGAAACAACAACAGATCAAGTCATACTCTTTCAGCATCCAAGGCAAATCTCCTCTGAAGATTAAATCTTGCCTAGAAACTCGTGATAGGTTTGCCTTGGGGACACCATAAGTTTTTGAGGCAACAAACTGCTCCTATTCTTCTGCCCTGTCTTGCAAATTCTTTTTATTGTTGTTGTGTCCCTTTAAGTGTTTCTGAACTTATGGTGACCCTAAGGCAAATCTATCATGAGATTTTCTTAGCAGGATTTGTTCAGTGGGGTTTTTTCTTTGCCCTTTCTCTGAGGTTGAGAGAGTGTATTTCTCAAGTCACTCTGTGGGTCCAGCGCTCCAACACTACACCACCGTGGACACTCCTCATATTGTCCTGTAGTAAGCATTTCATGATGGAAAGTGTGGAAGTGTTTGCAATGCTCGTTGAATCTTAATTTAAAATTGTTTAAAAATTCAGCTAAAAATACTTCTGCCCCCACACACCCACACACACACACAACCCCAGCTTTATTATATACGGCTTCATACTGAACTAACAGTTTTTAAGCGTTTACAACTGCAAGCTAATTGCCCCCCACAATCTGGGGTACTTACTCTTTTAGCCCCACCTTGGAAGGATGCAACCAGAATCGAGCTTGAACTCTTTGCTGGTATTGAACTCCTACCTTATGGTTTTGAATGAGTGGCTGCCAGTAATAGGATTTAACCACTGTGCCACCGGGCTCCTACACAGATTGAGCTATGATACTTCTCTGAAACATGAAAACCTCCAGCTGCATGAACTGTAACTTTGATCACTATTGAAGCTGCTGTTGTGAGCTGCCAAAAATACCGTAGCCGATCGCAGTGTGGATTCACTCCCAGTGAGAGTGTCCTCTGCTTTTGGAAATAACGAAACTCATATAGTTGGAAGAGGTAACAAGGGCCATTGAGTCCAACTCCCTACTGCAGGGGACTCACAGTCAAAGAACCCATGCAGATGTCATCCAGCCTCTGTTTAAAAGCTCTAAAGAAGGAGACTCCACACTCTCTGAGAGAGTGTCTTCCAATTCAAACAGCTTTCACTGTCGGAAGTTCCCTAGAGCTGAGGTGGAATTGTATTCCTTGTAGCTTGCATCCATTGTCCATGTCCTGCTCTTTGGAGCAGCAGAAAACAAGCTGCTCCATCCTCAATATGACATCCTTTCAAATATTTAAACAGGGCTATCATATCACCTCTTAATCTTCTGTTCTCCAGGCTGAACACACCCAGCTCCCAAATCTCTCATCATAGGGCATGGTTTTCAGATCTTTCACCATTATCGTTGCCCCTTTGGACACACTCCAGATTCTCAACATCCTTTTTGAATTGTGCTTATACTGGACATAGTATTCCAGGTGGGGGCCTGACCAAGACAGAATAGAGTGTCACTATTTACTTGCCTTGATCTAGACAGTATACTTCCATTGAATTGCATTTGCTTTTTAGTTGCCACATCACATGTTGTCACATGTTAACTTGTGGTCTACTAGGACTCCTAGATCCCTCTCACATGTAGTCTGTTAAGCCAGGTTTTCTCATCTCTATCTATGCATTTCATTTTTCCATCCAAGTGCAGTACCTTACATTTCTGTGTGTTGACATTTATTTTATTAGCTTTGGCTCAGCTGTCTAACTGTTAAGGGTCATTTTGATTTTTGGTCCTGCCGTCTGATATATTAGCTATCCCTCCTATTTGGTATCATCTGAAATTTGTACTTGACAGTACTTGTACAAATAGTATTTGTACAAAATAGTACTTTGTTAGGTATCATGTTCCAAGCGTCCAAGTCAATGGTGACCTATAGGTGAGGCAGTAACAAAGAAGAGGCTGGGTTGAGTCCCATCCCTAGGTCAATTAGCATGACATTCATGAGCTGCTCAGACCTAAATTAAGGAGGTCTGATTATCCCAGCGCTGAACCCCTCCTAGCCTGAGGCCTCTGCTCCTGGACAGCGCTGACCTCTCTAGCCCAACATCAGCGCAGGGCAGGCTGACCTTCCCTGGAGGTCCACGTCCTGAAAGGATATGCAGGAATGGCAATGCGTGTCCAAAACAAGTCTGGAGGAAAGTTGTATTTTCTAAATTTTCTTCTGTTTTAAAATTTTTCCCCTCCTTCTGATGGAGTATCACCAATTATGGCTGAGAAACTTGATCAATTCAAAAGAATCTGACCAAGTTAAGGTCTCTGATCTAACCAAGGCATCTCAAGTATGACTTACAGGCCTCTCGGACTCATCCTGGTGCCATTCCCCAGTGGCGGTACCAACAGACAAAAGCACAGCCATTGATACTGCTAGTAAGCTTCTAACTAAGAGTTGGACACATTGGGGCAAGGATGCCTGTGGCCGTTACATACGGGCATAAGTTACGGACTGGATCCGTATTAGGGTTAGAAAGGGGCATCACTTCCGGACGCCCCTAACCCTAAGACGGACTGAGTCCGTACAAATGGTGGATCCCGTTCCACACGGGGGCACCATCTTTACGTAGTGGACGCGCTGCGTCCGCCATTGTGCGGCACTATAACGCTGCGATGCTCCATGGTGCCTTGCGGCGTCATATCTACGCACAAAGAGAAAGTGCCATTTGGCGCTGCTTATTTGAGGCGCTGGAGGAGTCGCACGGTTTGGCTGGCTGCGACTCCTCCGTGCTGCACTGGCAGTGGCGCGAGACCGCCCGTTTTGGGCATCTGTAACATGCTGTGTTCTTTTTTTTAAATCTATACCCACTGCTCAGCCCTTTCACCACATTCGTCCTCATGTTGAGGTGCTAAGGGGATCCCAGAGAGAGAAAAGTATACAGCCAATGGTGCAGCTCAGAGGGAGCAATCAGTACTGATTTATTTCCTGGGGCCAGACTACCATCCCACGTTCTCTACCCCTTTCAGAAGCCTCAGATTTGAAGGTTGGACCCAAACATTCTCCATCTCCAGGGTTGTTGGAGAGGGATTGTTTACCCTAGGAAAGTGTGTGTTATCTCGTATTGGAACTAGGCTTGTTATTTCTTTGGGGCTGTTGGGCCCTCTGGCTTTCTAGTGCTACAGTATTGAGGAGTCTCCCCTGCTGAAATTACTGATTCTTAGTCCTTAAATCCCATGGGACAGTTCACTGCATGGGCTCCTGGGTTGTGACACACATAGAATAATGAATCATAGAGTTGGAAGAGACCGCATGGCCATCCAGGTTTTCTGTATAATATTGCCAAAATCCGTCCATATCTCTCAGCTTCTACTGCAAAAACACTGGTTCATGCCCTAGTGGTCTCATGACTAGACTACTGTAATCTCCTCCTGGCAGGGCTTCCTCTCTCTCACCTCCACCCATTAATCTCTGTTCGGCATTCAGCTGCACGCATTATTTCGCTCGCGGTCTCCCCTCTGTTGTCCTCCCTTCACTGGCTCCCTTTTCCTTTCCACATCAGGTACAAACTTTTGTTACTCACTTTTAAAGCCCTGCATGGACTGGCCCCTCTTTATTTAACCCATCTTCTCTCTCCCTACATCCCTACTCGCTCTCTCCGCTCTGGTAGCCAAAGTCTCCTTGCTCAACCCAGGATTTCCTCTGCCCCATCCCGGATCCGTCCCTTCTCTCTTGCTGCCTCTCA
>NC_056523.1:4924494-4949044 GCF_019175285.1 Sceloporus undulatus
GGAGATGTTAGTGGATGGAGGCTTCTTCCTTGGAGGTCTTTTAGGCAGGGCTGGATGGCAGCTGTCGAGGATGCTTTGATTGTGAGTTCCTGCATGGCAGAAGGGGGGGGGTTGGGACTGGACGGCCCTTGGGTCTCCTCCAACTCTAGGTAACAGGAGTGATTTGATGGGGTCTTCCTGCATAGCAGAAGGGGGTTGGTCTACATTGACCCTTGGAATCCCTTCAACTCTAGGATTCTATGAGTCTATTCTGTTGGGAGTGCTTTGATTGTGAGTTCCTGCATGCGAAAGGGTTTATTTGGATGACCCTTGTAGGTCGCTTCCAACTCTATGATGCATGATTCATTATTATCCATGACCCTTGGTGCCTCCTCTACCTCTGGCAATTCTATGATGCCATGCTCCTGCACAGGGAGTGCTTTGATGTGAAGTTTCCTGCATGGCACTGGTGGCCCTTGGAGGTCCTCTCCAAATCTTGGAGCCCTCCATTATGGTTCTAGTTAGTCAATGCCAACACAGCTACCATTTCTTCTTAGCTGCAACTCATGCAACACTGTGTTAAAAAATGGCCAACGCAGGCATCATCGTCGCGCCTTCCTCCTTACTATATACATTAATTCTTCGTGGCAAACTGGAGGTACCGTGAGCGCCCCTGCTGGCGGATCCTGAGAATTGCATAGAAGAAGCCGCTCTGCCGGGAAGGAGGAGGAGGGCGGGGTTTATTTTTACAGGGGTGCGCGCGGGAGGGGAGGGGGAGGGGAGGGGGAGGGAACGAGGAATTCCTATTTGGTTCGCAGCTGTGATTGGATTCCGGGCCGCGCGCCCCGCCCCTTGTTCGCCCCGCCTCCCAGACCCGAACCTTTAAAAGGGGGCTCCGACGACGGGACGCGCAGCTCAGTTGCGGGGGAAAGTTGAACGTGTTGGAGAAGTGCTTGCTGTGTCAGAGGCGCGTGAGAGGATGATGGAGGTGGAACCCTGGAGGAGCGCTACTCCCCGGAGGAGCTGAAGCGTCTGCGGGGGAAGCTGGAGGGGCTCCGGGAGAACCTCGCTCGGGCGGCGGTGAGGGAGGCAGGGCTGCGGAAGAGGCAGGTGACGGTGGGGAGGACCTCTCTGGGCGAGTGCCTGAGGCAGCGGAGGGAGGCCCAGGAGGGCTTCCCAACCTGTTGGGAGAAGAGCCTCATTCTCAATCGACAGGGTCGAGCTCCTGAGGGAGAGAGAGGCCCAGGGAAGAAGAAGAAAAGCCCAAGAACAACAAGGCTGGAGGCAGCCAATCAAGGATGAGGTGGAGGCAACAACAAGACGTCCCTCCAGGGCAAAGTGAGGGCCAGACAGGTGGCCCTGAGGAGCAACAACACCACAGCACCTGCATCCACCCCTGGCTCCCAAGGAGACCCTTCCTGAAGAGGAGGGCCGAGAGGGCTCAGGTCACAAAAGAGAGTGAGATGGGGGGGACCACAGCCTGACCTCCAGGGAGAGGACCAAGACCCTGGAGATGACGCAGGTGACCAAGGCAGCGGAGAGGACAGCAATGGAATGGCAGTGAATGCAGCAATGATGGCAAGGAGGCCTCAGATCCACAAAAGAGTGGGGCTGGAGGAGAGGCACAGGATTCTGGTGACGAAGAGGTGAAGAGAACAGTGAAGTGTTGTACGCGTCAAGATGAGGATAGTGGGTAACAGTGATGTGGCATGCCTATGTGAAACAGACGACATGGGTGTCTGGTGTGATGCCTGTGGGCAGATGTGGGTGAACTGAGGCAGAAGGGTGGCATAATGCAGAATGTCTCCAGGAGGAGGGATTGCCTTGAATGCAAAGGTGCATGACTTTTTTGACAACTTAGGGACATTATGTGGGAGGTGGGAGGTGACCTAAAGAAGAAAGTGATTCACTTGTGGTCTTTCATGTGGGAATCCATTGCAGGCAGTAGCTCCCTACAGGAAACTTTGAACAGTTTCTTTGCCAGTGGAATTGACTCCATAAAAAAGGAGTCTGATTCCCTAGGGTTTTCTGCAGGCTATCCAAAGCCAAGACACAGTGAGAAGAAAGCTGCTGGCTTATAGTGGTCACTTGCAGGATGCCCTGACGGATTTTCCACTGTTAAAGTTGAGTGTTCCATATGATGTCCCACTGAAGGATGATGATGCCATAAAGCAGGGACTGGATACCTGGTACTCTGCACTGCTGCATGTCCTACTGAAGCAGGGGCAGGAGAAGGTAGATGCAGCTTGCAGGAAGGTAGTTTGCGTGCAGAATATCTCTCTGAAGCAGGTAGCTATATTAAAGGTGAAGATTGGTGCTTACAGAAGCGAATGGGTGCCCTTTAAAAATCCCTCTGAAGGAGATGATGATCCTGATAGCAGCGGTGCATGAACTGTTCCTGTGCTTTGTCATTTGGCTTAAAAGAAAATGAACACGTGTGAAAGGCACATGACCAGGTATTTACCCTGAAGACTCGCAAGGGGGATGCCTTACAGGAACTGCATCCTCTGTGGAAGAAACTGGATGACTTGCAGGATGCCCTTGGTCGTGTCCCATTAAAAGGCTAGAGATACTTAAAAAGAGAGTGAAGGAGTTGCGTTGGAGGTGGTCACTTTGCAGATTAATCTATTGGACTCGGACCGAAAGAAGAACTGCAACTTCTGAAGACAAATTGAATTTCCGAGGGATCCTTCCTGAATGTTTGGAGAAGAGCTGGATGAGCTGCGAAACACTAGTGGGATGCGGCATGATCGGGATTACCCACTGCAGGAGGAGGTTGGTACCCTGCAAAAGAAGATGGATGCCCTGCAGAGAAATTGGTTGCATGGCAGAAGACAAATGCCCCCTGCAGGGGGGGTCGAGGAACTGATGGAAAGAGAGCAGTGCTTCTCGTGGACACTGAAAGCTCCAGAGGCAGGTATGCTTACCAAAACCCTTCTCACTGACCAGCTTTTACTAGAGTTGGAAAAACATAGAATCATAGAGTTGGAAGAGAGCACAAGGGCACCAATCGCTAGCCCATTCACTTCCAGCAGGACTCTCAGTCAAAGCACCCTGACAGATAGTCATCCAGCCTCCAAGGAAAGGCCCACTCCACCAAAATCTCTGAGGAAGGAGTGTTTCCACTTGCGAACAGCCCTTACTCCAGGAAGTTCCTCCTAATGTTGAGGCAGAATCTTTTTTCCTGGAGCTTCCATCCATTGCCCAGGTCCTATTCTCTGGAGCAGCAGAAAACAAGCTAGCTCCCCCTCAGTATGCCATCCTTTCAATATTTAAACAGGGCTATCATATCACCTACTTAACCTTCTCTTATCTCCCCAGCTCACTAAGGCACTCCCGCATAGACGAAACCATAGAGCTAGAATAATTTGCAAAGACTTAATAAGCTAGAGTACTGATCCATAAAAACGAATTCCAAAATGTTACAATCAGCAATGTTTTTATTAGAATCGCCCAAACTTCACAAGCCCTTCAGGAGTATAGTTGGTTGGTGTTATAACAAAGGAGATGAGGGTAGGGTGAAGAGGAAAAAAGACGTTGTTTGATATTTATATCATGAAATCTGTCTTCCAGCGAAGGTGAGAAGAGAGGCACAATTCTTAAACAGACTTATATCTACCATAATAAAATACATTTTTATTTATATCCCGCCTCTCCCTAAGATCGAGGTGGATTACAAAAACACAAACCTATTTAAATAATCCCCCTACCCTAACCCCCCCCTCCCCACCCTTAAAAAACAGGATAAATACAGCAACAACATAATAAAAACATAATTAAATTAAAACATGAGTACTTGAGCGAGGCAAGTCTTGGGGCAGACAGGAGCCATCAATATCAATGGATAACCAGGTGCCTTGGCTACATGGAAGGTGCAGGATATCTGTAGGGACATAATCTGTTTAGTTCTGCCTCTCTCTTTCACTGTGCACCTTATGTTTTTCAACATCAGTTCACTCTGTTTCATGTTTTGATATGCTGACTATTTGATTAAGTCATCTGGAAGTTAAGGAAACTTTTTATTTATCCCTTCTGTTTTTGTTGAGTTTCAATTCTACTTCCTGAGCTGAAGGCGGCCAAAGGACCCTCGGTTTTCTCCCCCTAAGTGCTTATCCCTTTTGTGCCCACTGCCTCTTATTTCTAGTTTGTTTGAGCTTCCCAGCTGCATCAAGACATCCAGGGCAGTTTGTTGAAACCCAACACTTGCCACAGTCTCTCTGCGGGGTTTCTATTATCTTTAGGTTTGGGGTTTCTTGTTCTCCCTCTCTCTCAAACTGAATATGTAACTGTCATCCAAACCAGGAGTCCCTAATTAACTGATACTTTTTAATCTGTACTGTGGTTAACATAGGCCTGTTACAGACGGCCAAAATAAAGCTGCTTCGGGTCTCTTTGGAGGTATGCTATTTAAATGAGCATGGGTCCTAAGAATCCGGAAGCTGTACCAAAAGCTGCACTCCAGTGCTTAGGAATAGAGCTGGCTTTGGTGGCAACCTCTGGACTCTTAGGACCCATGCATCATTTAAATAGCATACCTTCAAGAGACCCGAAGCAGCTTTATTCTGGCAGTCTGTAACAGGCCATAGTATCTTTTTGTGCTCCTAATTGCCTTGGCTGGTAGTCTTTCAGCAGCAAAAGGGGAGGGGATTTAATGCATGAGCAACATGTAACCAACCTGGCGGCTACATTTGGTTGCATACCCACCAATCGTGCAACCGTTTCCCTCTAAAGCAGGGATAGGCACACCTTTTTGAACCGGGGGCTGTCCCCCTCAGACAACTGGGGGGCTGAGACCGGGGGGGTGGAGCTTCCACCCTCCGAGGGCGGGCCGCATGCTGGGGGTGGAGCCTTGTGCCGGGGGGTGTAGCTTCCACCTTCCGGGGCGGAGCCGCATGCGGAGGCGGAGCTTCCACCTTCCAGGGGCCAGGCCTCCTCCTCTTTGCGGCCCCTGACGGGGTCCCAGGCCCTGTCAGAGGCCGGGAAAGACCAGCAGGTGGCCGCCAATGCGGAGGCGTCCCCCTCTTTGCCGGCTCCTGACGGGGCCCAGGCCCCATCAGAGGCTGGCAAAAAAAGCTGGGCAGGGGCTGCCAGCACTGGAGGCCTCCCCCTTTTGCTGGCTCCTGACGGGCCCCAGGCCTCATCAGAGGCCAGCAAAAGAGCCGGCGGGGGCCACCACTCTGGGAGCCTCCTCCTGTTTGCCAGCCCTTTTGCTGTTTGCTGGGGCCCTCCAAGAGGGCCGGCAGCGGCAACAGGCCTCTTGGAGGGCCCCAGTGACAGCATTTTGGGCCCCTTCCGCGCCGCTGCCGGAGCCCTCCTGGGGCCCCAGCGATAGCATCGGCCATCCAGAGGCCGCTGCCAATGGCGGTGAAGTCTCGCACAACCTTTTCGTGGTCGCGTGAGATTTCACCGCTATGGCAAACCAGCCATTTTTCACCCAAAATGGCGGGGCAGTCCTTGTGCAACCTCGGGGAAGGTTGCGGCGAGACTTGGCCGCCATTTTGGGGGGAAATGGCGCGCCCATGCGGCGCAAAGCTGCAATTGGTGGTGGCGCAGCGGCAGCCGGGGGCCGGTTGAAAGGCCTCCGCGGGCCGGATCCGGCCTGCGGGCCAGAGGTGCCGACCCTGTTCTAAAGCAAGCTGTATCCCCACTCGATACCTTGTTTTAAGCAGGGAAATGCGGTTTTGAATAAGGGGCAAATAGATCCACCCATGAGAAGTTGGATTGGGGCTATGGCAACCAGATGTCGTGGCCCCAATTGCCTTTTTCCTGAACCCAAAAAGAAGCGGCAAATTGCCCTCCTTTTGCACTGGCAAAAGTCCTGGCTTTCCCCACCCCACTACAAGGTTTATGGTGCTATGCAGTGTGTAAACACCACTCTGCTGGAGCACCTGGAAGCCAGCCCAAGTGTGAGCAGCCAGATATCTGGAAGCGGCTTCCAAGCACACAGCTCAAAATGCTGCACTCTGAAGTCACCTGGAAGGTGGCGCAAAGGGGCGTCTGTTTTGGCCCCTAAGTGAAGCTTTTCCCATTTGGAGAAATTTCATGGGGTTGGGAGAAGTTTAGCTTTCCCCCTTCCTGGGCAATGTGGTCTCATCCCCCACCCAACAAATTTTGGGACAAACAAGAGCAGGCATTGGAAGAGGAACCTCCGCCCCCCCCGCCCCCGCATTTAACCTTGTCCATCAAGAAAACACTATTGAATCCTGCCCATGGTCATTTAAATAACTTATACACTGGTAAACTTAGAAGTGTGGCAACTGAAGGATCTTGAGCTGTACTCACGAGGGATCATGTTTTTCCAGGGGATAAACAAATTAATGCGGGTGCCAGAAGGATTACAGACCAGCCAGCAACATGGGGCCAAAATGGGCTGTGTTCCATCTCGTTTGAGAAAACAAAGTAAGATATACTTTTCAGAGTTAATGAAATAGTTACATCTGTCCTCCACTGGGATGCACAATCGGCGTCTGAAGCTCATATGTCCCCAAGACCGAGCTTCTTGTTTTCCCACCTAACCCACCCTTCACTACGCTCCTTTTCTGTGTTTCTGTAATAACATTTCTATCCAGCCGTCCATGAAGCCCACAGTCTTGGTTTCATCGTTGACTCCCTCTTGTCATTTATCCCCCAGATCCAGACTACACAGCCAAGGTCTGTAGATTTTTCTGGTATAATATTGCCAAAATCCGTCCATATCTCTCAGCTTCTACTGCAAAAACACTGGTTCATGCCCTAGTGGGTCTCATGACTAAGACTACTGTATCTCCTCCTGGCAGGGCTTCCTCTCTCTCACCTCCACCCTTAATCCACCCATTAATTTCTGTTCAGCATTCAGCTGCATGCATCATTTCACTAGCTCGCCATTATGATCATGTCTCCCCTCTGTTGTCCCCCCTTCACTGGCTCCCTTTTCCTTTCCACATCAGGTACAAACTTTTGTTACTCACTTTTAAAGCCCTGCATGGACTGGCCCCTCTTTATTTAACCCATCTTCTCTCTCCCTACATCCCTACTCGCTCTCTCCGCTCTGGTAGCCAAAGTCTCCTTGCTCAACCCAGGATTTCCTCTGCCCCATCCCGGATCCGTCCCTTCTCTCTTGCTGCCTCTCATTCCTGGAACCTTCTTCCTCTGCATTCATGGCTCATCACTTCCCTAACCAGCTTTAAGGCTGAGCTGAAAACCATATTGTTTAGGGAAGCGTTCTCAGGGAATTTGTGATTGTCATCTGGCTGTCTGATAATATTTGATGTGATTTGCTTTTATATTTGATGTTTTTAATTTGTCTTTTCTTTCTACATGGTAATTTTATCTATCCCTCTATTTAATTCTTATTATTTTAGAGTGTACGCCTTAGGCAGGCTTTTATATATTTCTTAATTTTACCAACTTTGTACAGCGCTGTGTATAATTACAACACTCTAGAAATAAAGTTTAATAATAATAATAATAATAATTATTATTATTATTATTATTATTTCTGTTTCCGGTTGCAGAGGTGACAAGCCCTCAATAAAACCTTTTATTACAGTCATTTTGTACTTTCCTTTCTGAAAGAATTCCATCTTTCTTGAGGTTTATTTCCCTCCAGCAAAATTGTAGTTGAATGTCATTACCTGTCTTGTTGCAATCTCAATTTTTGTAATAATGAGCAAGGATATTTAAAGTGCTGAAAGAACTTGAAATACAAAGAAAGGGGAAAAAAGCTTTCATACTTTCCTATTCTTCAGTTTCTTAGAAAATGCTGGCAGAAGTTCTGGAAGTGCTGGAAACCTCGAGGGCTCTGTGCCAGCATCTGTGCCACCATCAAGTACTGGGGTGAGGAAAATGTGGCATGGGGAGGTCACGCTGGAGGAGCGCCATCGAATAGTTCACAGATTGTAAGTACAGTATTATTACCTTGGGTGAGGCCAGTTTTCTGTGGGATTGGGCCTGTTTGTTGTTAGCATTACAGGAAGGGGCTTTGGTTGTTGTTTTCTGTGTTGGTATTTTGGATGATATTATGGAAAGCTGGATGGTTTGAGGGAGAATTGGCTTGTTCCTCTTTGCTTAGAAGAGAATTCACAAGAAAAAAAAATGCTCCCCAAATACCCTCTGCTTCTCAGTATGTAGAGAGATCTCATAGCACCTTTGAGACTAACTGAAAGAAAGAAATTGGTATCATGAGCTTTTGTAGACTTCAGTCTACTTTCATAGCTATATCTTTGAATTTTACCTCTGCTTCTCAGTTTTACTTTTTTGTCCCACCCTCTTACTTTTCCACCCAGGTTCTGTCATAGATTTTTGGGGAAGAGAAGACGAGCTTTTTGAGTTACTTGCAGGATGGAATTCTTAATAAATCACATGGACTGGTGTAGGTGGATGTGAAATTTATATATATCTTCCAGCAGTGTTAATACAGTTATACCTCAATTCCCCAGCTTGGCTACTTTAACAGAAAATTCAGCACCAGAAGCAGAAATAACACAGAAGGAATAGGGGTAGGTTCCTGCTCCACAAACAAACAAACCCTAAAGTCATTCCAATATATTGCAGCAAACCTCCTCTTTCCTCCCAAATTAATAATAATCATGTGAAATGAAACAACTAGGTCAGGTAAGCCTTACAAGGTCGAAACAAAACAAAAAAGATCTTTCTAGTGACCACTTGAAACTTTCTTCTAGAGTGTATTCAGGAATGATTGTTTTTCTTTCCCCAGCTTCCTCTTTTCTTACAGTTTCCATATTGGTAGCTAAACACAGAGAGCTAAATACAGAGCTTTTTAAAATACGCTGAAGGATGGCTTATCTCTTTTGGTGTTTAGAGATTCTGGCGGCAGTTGCTATTTACCTTGTTTATTGCAGGCATGCACAGCTCCAGTAGAATCAGTATTCTTTCCCAGCTCAGGTTTTATTGCATTGTTTATTGAAGGTATGCTGCTGCAATCCAGTACTGAAAGTCTGATTTCTCTAGCCCTCCTTCACCATATTTCCAGTGTTGATGCTGCTGAAAACCCCCCAGCTGAACACAGGACAAGGAGCAAAGGGGGGTGGAGCTTTGCAGGGGTAAACAGATTTTTATAAAAGGAAGATTCTTTCTCAGTAACTTTGTGAACTGAGGCATGTCTGTATTAGTAGTAGACTTCCAATAGCACAAAACACTCTCTTCATGCCCTACTTTTACCTACATTACAGTGATGATGGCTTTAGAGGCCACAAAAACAGCTGGTGAGCTATGTGTGACTCTCACAATATTCACCAAAGCTTGAACCAAATGAACTTCTTATCTCAGGATAAGAAGAAATTAATATGCAATTTTGACGGAGAATATGTGGCATCAGTTAGATAGGGACTCCTTATAGCTTGGCCAGCAACTTTGTACATACTACTGTTATTTTTATATTGGAGGTTTGGAGACATCTCATTCACAGGGTTGCCATGAGTCGAAGTTAACTTGAAGGCAGCTAACACACACACATATATCACCCTATATCAAGATGGCTTAGAACAATTTAAAATTTGAAGTAATAATGATGTAAACAGACTAGAAACGGGTGTATCTCTTGTTTTGGTAGTGCGGAAAACATCTCTCCAGGTAATGATTCAACAGCAGCGAGGGAGAAACTGGCAGCTTATACCAAGCAAATAGAAGAGGATATGTTTGAACTGGCTAACAGTAAGGTATGTTATGTGAGCCAGTATGGTATAGTGGTTTGATTATTGGACTACAATTTTGGGGACTAGGGTTTGATTCCCAACTTGGCCATAAAACCCTCCCAGTTACCTTGGTCACATACTGTCAGCCTCAGGCGAAGGCAATGGCATACCTCTTCTGAACAAACTTTATCAAGAAAACCCCATGAGAGGTTCGCCTTAGAGTCACCATAAGTTCAAAATGACTTGAAGGCACACAACAACAACAACAGCGTATGTTATGTGCCAGACAGAGGTTAGCTTTACAGAGAATTAGCTTTCACATTGAGGATGAAGCAAGCTTGTTTTCTGCTGCTCCAGAGACTAGAACACGTAACAGTGGATGAAAGTTACAGGAAAAGAGATTCCACCTCAACATTAGGAGGAACTTCCTGACAGTAAGAGCTATTCAACAGTGGAACACACTCCCTCAGAATGGTGGAGTCTCCTTCTTTGCAGGTCTTTAAGCAGAGGCTAGATGGCCATCTGTCAGGGATGCTTTGATTGTGCGTTTCTGCATGAGAGAATGGGGTTGGCCCTTGTGGTCTCTTCCAACTCTAGGATTCTCTGATAGTAGACCAGGTATTCCAGAATTTCTCAGTACTGTATTGTGCTACTTTGACAGCACTCCTTGGTAGTGCCCCAAGCTTATCCTGCCCCTGCTGCTTGGCCTGCCATGATATTGACTGCTTCCACTACCCATCCCCTCTCCTCATTTTCCTCCTCTCCTGTTCCTCTTATCTCTTACCTTCCTTGCTCCTACTATCCGTCCCTGCACTCTGTGGAGAGCAGACCTGAAGGAAGCTTTGGTTAACCTTTGGTATCTAGTATTGAGACTCAGCATGGTATAGTTGTTTTGAGGGCTGGGGTTCATATTCCTACACAACTAGAAGCCAGGGTTCATATTCCCACACAACGAAAGAAAACAACAAGATCAAGTCATACTCTTTCAGCATCAGAGGCAAATCTCCTCTGAAGAATAAATCTTGCCTAGAAGACTCTGTGATAGGTTTGCCTTAGGGGACACCATAAGTTTGAGGCAACAAACTGCTACTATTCTTCTGCCCTGTCTTGCAAATTCTTTTTATTGTTGTTGTGTCCCTTTAAGTTGTTTCTGACTTATGGTGACCCTAAGGCAAATCTATCATGAGATTTTCTTAGCAGGATTTGTTCAGTGGGGTTTTTTCTTTGCCTTTCTCTGAGGTTGAGAGAGTGTATTTCTCCAAAGTCACTCTGTGGGTCCAGCGCTCCAAACACTACACCACCGTGACACTCCTCATATTGTCCTGTAGTAAGCATTTCATGATGGAAAGTGTGGAAGTGTTTGCAATGCTCGTTGAATCTTAATTTAAAATTGTTTAAAAATTCAGCTAAAAATACCTTCTGCCCCACACACACACACACACACACAACCCCAGCTTTATTTATATACGGCTTCATACTGAACTAACAGTTTTTAAGCAGTTTACAACTGCAAGCTAATTGCCCCCCACAATCTGGGTACTTACTCATTTTAGCCACCACCTTGGAAGGATGCAAGCCAGAATCTAGCTTGAACTCTTTTGCTGGTATTGAACTCCTAACCTTATGGTTTTGAATGAGTGGCTGCAGTATAGGCATTTAACCACTGTGCCACCCGGGCTCCTACACAGATTGAGCTATGAATACTTCTCTGAAACATGAAAAACCTCCAGCTGCATAAACTGTAACTTTTGATCACTATTGAAGCTGCTGTTGTGAGCTGCCAAAAATACCGTAGCCGATCGTCAGTGTGGATTCACTCCCAGATGAGAGTGTCCTCTGCTTTTGGAAATAACAGAACCATATAGTTGGAAGAGGTACAAGGGCCATTGAGTCCAACTCCCTACTATGCAGGGACTCACAGTCAAAGAACCCATGACAGATGGTCATCCAGCCTCTGTTTAAAAGCCTCTAAAGAAGGAGACTCCACCACTCTCTGAGAGAGTGTCTTCCACTGTCAAACAGCTTTCACTGTCAGGAAGTTCCCTAGAGCTGAGGTGGAATTGTATTCCTTGTAGCTTGCATCCATTGTCCCATGTCCTGCTCTTTGGAGCAGCAGAAAACAAGCTTGCTCCATCCTCAATATGACATCCTTTCAAATATTTAAACAGGGCTATCATATCACCTCTTAATCTTCTGTTCTCCAGGCTGAACACACCCAGCTCCCTAAATCTCTCATCATAGGGCATGGTTTTCAGATCTTTCACCATTATCGTTGCCCTCCTTTGGACACACTCCAGATTCTCAACATCCTTTTTGAATTGTGCTTATAACTGGACATAGTATTCCAGGTGGGGCCTGACCAAGACAGAATAGAGTGTCACTATTTACTTCCCTTGATCTAGACAGTATACTTCCATTGAATTGCATTTGCCTTTTTAGTTGCCACATCACACTGTTGTCACATGTTAAACTTGTGGTCTACTAGGACTCCTAGATCCCTCTCACATGTAGTCTTGTTAAGCCAGGTTTTCCTCATTCTATATCTATGCATTTCATTTTTCCATCCAAAGTGCAGTACCTTACATTTCTGTGTGTTGACATTTATTTTATTAGCTTTGGCTCAGCTGTCTAATCTGTTAAGGTCATTTTGATTTTTGGTCCTGCCTTCTGATATATTAGCTATCCCTCCTAATTTGGTATCATCTGAAATTTGTACTTGACAGTACTTGTACAAAATAGTATTTGTACAAAATAGTACTTTGTAGGTATCATGTTCCAAGCGTCCAAGTCAATGGTGACCTATAGGCTGAGGCAGTAACAAAGAAGAGGCTGGGTTGAGTCCCATCCCTAGGTCAATTAAGCATGACATTCATGAGCTGCTCAGACCTAAATTAAGGAGGTCTGATATCCCAGCGCTGAACCCCTCCTGAGCCTGAGGCCTCTGCTCCTGGGACAGCGCTGACCTCTCCTGAGCCCAACATCAGCGCAAGGGCAGGCTGACCTTCCCCTGGAGGTCCACAGTCCTGAAAGGAATTGCAGGAATGGCAATAGCTTGTCCAAAACAAGTTCTTGGAGAGAAAGTTGTATTTTCTAATATTTTCTCCTGTTTAAAATTTTTCCCCTCCTTCTAGATGGAGTATCACCAATTAATGGCTGAGAAACTTGATGCAATTCAAAAGAATCTGGACCAAAGTTTAAGGTCTTCTTTATCTAACCAAGGCATCTCAAGTAATGACTTACAGGCCTCTCGGACTCATCCTGGTGCCATTCCTCCAGTGGCGGTAACCACAGGACAAGCACAGCCATTGATACTGCCTAGTAAGCTTCTAACTAAGAGTTGGACACATTGGGGCAAGGATGCCTGTGGCCCGTTACATACGGGCCTATAGTACGGACTGGATCCGTATTAGGGTTAGAAAGGGGCATCACTTCCGGACGCCCCTAACCCTAATACGGACTGAGTCCGTACAAAATGGTGGATCCCGTTCCACACGGGGGCCGCCATCTTTACGTAGTGGACGCGCTGCGTCCGCACATTGTGCGGCACATATGACGCTGCGAGTGCTCCATTGGTGCCTTGCGGCGTCATATCTACGCCACAAAGAGAAGTGCCATTTTGGCGCTGCTTATTTGCAGCGTGGAGGAGTTGCACGGTTTGGCTGCTGCGACTCCTCCGTGCTGCAACTGGCAGTGGCGCGAGACCGCCCGTTTTGGGCAGTCTGTAACATGCCTGTGTTACTTTTTTTAAATCTATAACCCACTGCTCAGCCCTTTCACACTATTCAGTCTCATGTTGAGGCTGCTAAGGGGGATCCCAGAGAGAGAAAAGTAGACCAATGGTGCAGCTCAGAGGGAGCAATCAGTACTGATTTTATTTCCCTGGGGCCAGACTAACCATCCCACGTTCTCTACCCCTTTTCAGAAGCCTCAGATTTTGAAGGTTGGACCCAAACATTCTCCAGCTCTCCAGGGTTGTTGGAGAGGGATTGTTTTACCCTAGGAAAAGTGTGTGTTATCTAGTATTGGAACTAGGCTTGTTATTTCTTTGGGGCTTGGGGCCCTCTGGCTTTCTAGTGACTAAGTATTGAGGAGTCTCCCCTGCTGAAATTACTGATTCTTTAGTCTTAAATCCCATGGACAGTTCACTCATGGGCTCCTGGGTTGTGACACACATAGAATAATAGAATCATAGAGTTGGAAGAGACCGCATGGGCCATCCAGTCCAACCACACATGGTGGCTTACCATTAAAATGGAAATATGAAATATGAAAATTGAATAAAACTATAGTAAGGAGTTTATCCCATTAGCTGGCTTACCTCTCCTGGCTTGAAGTCAGGATCCGGGATGCCCCAGGATGTTATCACACCTAAATTGCTGCCGATCTAGCCATGGTGCCGTCGCCCAGATGTATCCCATGTCAAAGCCTCACTCATCTAGCACCTTTTCGAAGTTGGGGAACTTCCAACTTCAAAAATTGGCTGGCTGAGCGAGGCTTTGACATGGGATACATCTGGGTGATGGCACCACGGCTAGATTGGTAGTGATTTAGGTATGATAACATCCGGGGACATTCTGGATCCTGAATTCAAGCTGGAAAAGGTAAACTGGCTTATTTGTTAATGCAATACGTTTCTAAAATAGCCCCTGAAAATGAGTAGAAGGCATTATCTTCTTTTCCCTGTCATAGTTTAATTTTTGTGTTTAATCCTCCACTATCAGGGTTCTTTGACCCATTCCTATGAAACAAACCTAAGAGATCCTTGAATTCAGTTTTGTGACAGTGCTGGCAAGTATGTGGAAGGTGTGATGCCACTAGCCAGGTGCTAACAATCAGTGGGTAGAAAAGCTAGTTTTAAAAAAGCAATCTGTTTCAATTACTCATTACTGTAATATATAGTGATAGTACAGTGCCTCTAAAAGTTTCCTTTAAAAGTTAGTTTTGATAATGGGACCCTGGACTGTGATTACACACATTACATTTCACCATGAAAGCATCTTTGATTTACTTGTTTTGTTACTCTTAAAATGGCACTTTGTTGTCCCATTCAGGCTTTCTTTTTTTTTAAGGAAAAATTATGAGATAACTGTCATCTTTCGGCCGGTGAGGGAGAGAATAGGCTGGCCCAGCATCATCAGGGGCTAGCCTGAAGATAAAGCGCCCTCCCTCCATAACTGTCACCTTTTGGCCAGTGAGGGAGAGAACAGGCTGGCCCAGTGTCATCAGAGGCTAGCCTGAAGAGCGCCCTCTCTCCATAACTGTCATCTTTTGGCCGGTGAGTGAGTTCACCAGGCATGTCCAGCTCCATCAGGGCCAGCCTGGAAGAAGGAAGAGCCCTCCCTCCAATTCATCTGCCTTGGTCCAGGCCTCAGAGGGAGAGAAGAACCACTGGACCTCATCCCCTTTCCCTCCATCATTCCCTTCTCCTTTTGTTTCGTGTCTTTTAGATTGTAAGCCTGAGGGCAGGGAACTGTCTGATTAAAAATATTATTGTAAGCCACCCTGAGAGCCATTAGGGCTGAAGGGCGGGATATAAATAAATAAATAAATAAATAAATAAAATGAGAAAAGGAAGAAAATCAATCTGTTTTGTGTTGGAATTGGCCACTGATAACAGAATTATGGGTGGATTGAGAATTATGTTGCCCCACTCTTGGAATACATGTTTCTAACCTTCTCTCCTGGGTGTGCATTTTACAGGAGGCAGTCAATGGAACCCTACATCCACCAGCAGCGTCCAAACTCCTCAGCCACCAATAGCATCTTGTGCACCTTTTTCAGTGAACCATCCAGTCCAGATGAACAACATAGACTCAGTTTCAGTGGTTTGTATTTTATCCATTTAATGTTCAACCATTAAGATATGTTTTTAGAAACAGGTGATTGTCTTAGGTCCTTTTCAGTATTGCTGATTTTAGGTTTAGAATTAAATTACTCTTAAAGATCTGGGAAGGGGAATGGCTCTCATTTTCTGATGCACTCCTTCTTTACAATGGTACCACAAGAAATGGCAACTGCCAGGTAGGGTGGAGCTCCTGAGGCACCTAGTCTGGATGGCTACTTGTGGTGGGAGAGTTAGGTTGCATATGCACTGCAGATATAATCCAATTTGACAACACTTTTAACTGGCATAGCTTAGTTTTCTGGGAATTGTTGCTTGTTTTTGGCATCAGAGCTCTCTGACAGCGAAGGTCAAAAGTCTCACAAAACTACAGTACTCAGGATTCCTTAGCATTGAACCATGACAGTTAAAATGGTATCAAACTGGATTATTTCTGCAGTGCCAATGCAGCCCAAGAATTATTTTGCCACAGATGTCCCTCTCCAGCTCAGCTTGGGTGGGGAGAAAGAAAAAGAGGAATGTGCTGTCCTTCAGTGCTTTGGGTATTCCTGCCTCCAAGCCTAGAAACCACAGATCTTAACTTTGTTAAGGTTGCCTGTGCAATAACTATAAAAGTTGTTTGCTTAGGGAAGAGTTCTTAGAGGGAAATGTCTTTTTTTTTTCTTTTTAAAGAAAACCACTTAAATGTCCAAATAGAAACAGGAATTTGTTTAGGGTAGAGGGAGAAAAAAATGATGAGAGCCCACACACACTTAAAATAAAAAGAAAGCCAATCTAGTCTTTTTAGGCAAGTAACAGTCAGTCCTAGGACTTGAAAGGGCAGCTATGAAGGAATGGGACAGGATCTTCAATTTTAATTATACATTGTAGTTGAATACTAAAGTCATGCATGTCCAGGCCATTGTATTTCCCATTTCTGTGTATGGCAGTGAAAGCTGGAGAGTAAATAAAGCTGATAGGACAAAAATAAACTTATTTGAATTGTGGTACTGGAAGAAAGTTTTGCTCTGGACTGTCAAAAAGACAAATAAATGGGTCTAAGAGTAAATCAAGCCTGAACTCTCCCTGGAAGTCAAGATGACTTCACAGCCTATCATATTTTTGACACATCATAAGAAAAGGCATTTTAAGCTTATGTAAAGCTAAGGGAAATTTATCACAGGGTTTTCTTAGCAAAAATTCTTCAGAAGAGTTCTGCTGTTAGCTTCCTCTAAGGCTAAATGACTTTGCCAAGGTCATTGGCTTTCCATGGCTGAGTGGACATTCGAATCGCCGTCTCCCAGAATCTTTGTCCAGCATTCAGATCACTTCACCACAATGGTATTCTTGAAACAGTGCTATAAATTTTATGTAGCTTATAGGTGTTACAAAGATGCTTTAAAAAAATCCTGACAGATAGAAGCAAGTCAGAACTGGATAGCATTCTTTTGATTACTGTAGTGAAGTTGGGAATGGATGTTTAACTTTTCCTGTGTGCAAGCTTGATTCTGAATGTCACTCTTAATTGCATCTCTTTTTGACAGGGACAAGTTTTTGGTGCTGCTCTTCCTAGCTCAGTGAATACACTTCGACCACAAAAAAGCCAGTTACCCTGTACTCCAGTTAAACAGCCACCCATTCATTATTCTGTGCCTTCTCCATCCACTGTGGTTGGCTTGCCACCTGCCCAGTGCCAGTTCCCATTGGGAATGAGTCCTTTGCCGCCCCCAGCACCTGCACTGCTGTCCATACCTGCCTCTTTGTCAGAACTCCATCCTACTCCAGTTGCTGGTGCAGTTCCAGATGCTCTGCAGGTGCAAAGCACATCTTGGGGACAAACATCAAATGGGAGCACAGTCTCCAGTCCCAATAGAGCCTCTGATCCCAGGATGGTCCCCACCTCTGCTGACCTCACAACAGCACCCCCTTGCAGCTCAGGATCCTGGCCGCCTGGTGAGTCTTAGATACTTTTGCATTACTGAGCCCAGGGAGACACTAGTTTTTGAATGAGAAAACAATATTTGTATGTCTGATTGCATAATAAATAACAGATACATAGATTTTTTTTGAAAAAGTTTGATTGAATATTATAAAAACCAGCTGTTGCTTTTTGTTTGTTGCAATTTAGGATATGTCAACTGTTTCAGTTTAATTTCTTTGTCAATAGTATGACTTGTTGAGACTGTGAATCAGTATAATTCATTTGTTTTCACTGATACTTGTTTTCTCAAATTATGCTGGGGCAGAAATCTACACAAATGGCCCTACTGTTGGGCCTGTGTGCACCCCAAATTCCACCGGCAATAAAAATCTGTGAACCCGTAAGAAAGAGACATGCAAAAGAAGAAGTAAAAAATTGACCACTGATCTTGAGTAGAGTTTTTCAGAATGAGAGTCTGAAGGACTGAAGCTCAAGGCCTGGGGTTGGAAAGCTATGGTCCTCCAGGGTAGGAATGATGTAGCCCTCCAGCAGCCCTAGTGAACATAACCAAATGTGGAGAATGCTGGGTCCTGCTGTTCCTGGGGAAAGGATTATCTTACCTGCTAATCACTTCCACCAATATAGCCAATGTTTGGGGAGGTGTGTGTGTGTGTGTGTGATAGAGTTGTTGTCCAATAACATACAGGTTGCCACTTTTACGAACCCTGCCTTACTGACAGATTAAAATTAACAGTGCTGGGGTGGGAGCAAAACAGTCCCTTTAAAGCAAGTCACAGCATCTGCCACACTTCTCTGTAAGCTCCCAACTTTCGGAATAATTTTGTCCCTCCCTCTCCCTCCCAGTACGAAATGGCCCTCCTATGAATGGGGGGCTTACTTAGACTTAGACAAAAATCTGATTTCTACAGCCATTTATTAAAGATGGAAACAGTCTAAACACTATGTAAAATGGCACCTTGTCCTTTTTATTATTATTATAATAAAAAACCTTTAATTTATATCCCGCTTTTTGTTTCCATAATCAAAGCGGCGTACAACCATTAAAAATATATATACAATTCCCCCCCCCTTAAATATATACAATATATACAATTCCCCCTTAAAAAGGATTAAACAATTTTACCCATTAAAATTATAGACAATAACATCTAAAAACAATAATACAATAATAAAATAACGGTGGGCAGAGTCTTCGCTTATCTATGTCTGTGGGGGGAGCGTTACATGGCCGGGTTCTATTCCGGGAAGGCCTGCCGGAAGAATTCATCTTGACAGCTTTCTTGAAGCTCTCTAGGTTAGTAATTTGATGGTGAGAGCAATCGTGGAAAAAGTCCTCTGGGAGGTCGCCGTCAGTCTGGTCTTAGTGGACTGAAACAAATTCCTCCCAGAGGATCTGATGGTACGGGGTGGATTATACGGAAGGAGGCGATCCCTTAAGTAGATTGGGCCCAAGCCATGGAGGGCTTTAAAGGTAATGACCAACATCTTGTACTGTGCCCGGAAATGAATTTTGACTCATTGTGAGGAAGTCTCTTCAGTGAGAACAACTAATGGGTACAGGAGAGTTCATTGACAAAAAGGCATATTTGTCCTTTGTACTCCTAATATACATAAGAACTTGAAAGGGATTTCAAGCTTTCCTTTCAGAAGCGGCATGTTTTGTGTTTTCTTCCAGCTGGAAAGAGGCCTTTTTCGGGGGTTGAGGTAGCAGAAGAAACAACTATAGCCCTCCAGATACCAGAGGCGACAAACCTCAATAGATCCAAAACACAGGACCCACAACAGCCAGAAGAAGCCATGTGTGCAAAGAGTTCTGAGGACAGTCTTGCTGACTGTGAACCGACTATGACAGAAACAGAACCTCCACATAAAAAACAGAAAATGGACCCTGTTGAGAGGACCCAAGTGGCTACTCTTGCTCAGGAACTGTATGCTGCTCATCAAAAGTATGTAAAATATGTTACTGTTACTATAACCCAAAATACGGAGAAAGTTGGTGATCTGATGGGCAGGTTATATGGGCCCCCAAACCAGGCCAATGCCTTAAAAGATACAGAAGATGCAAAAGCCCTGACTTTTACCTTGAAAAAAGCATTGGCACTTTTAAAATGCTTCTTGGAGGATTCTTGAGGTAGATCTTTGCTTTGAGAGGGTTTTGGAATAGGGCCATGGATTTAACAAAGAAAACAAGGGGGTGAAAATGTTCAACCCCGTTCTGCCATGCAGGAATACACAATCAAAGAACTCCCAACAGATGGCCATCCGGCCTCTGTTTAAAAACCTCCAAAGGAAGAGACTTCACACACTCTAAGCTAGCATTTTTTATTGTTGAACAGCTCTCATTGCCTGGAGGTTCTTCCTAATGTTGAGGTGTAATCTCTTTTTTTGTTATTTTTCTATTGAATCTATTGCCCCATGTCCTAGTCTGTGTAGCAGGAGAAAAGAAGCTTGCTGCACCCTCAATCGGACATCCCTTCAAATATTTAAGCAGGGCTATCATATCACCTGTTAACCTTCTGTTCCCCAGGCCAAACATTTTCAGCTCTCTAAGCTCCTCGAGGTTTCCAGACCTTTCACCATTTTAGTTGCCCTCCTCTGGACATGCTCCATCTTGTCAGTATCCCTCTTGAATTGTGGTGCTCAGAGCTGGATGCAGTATTCCAGGTGAGACTAGGGTTGCCATAAGTCAGGACCTCCAAACTGGGACAAATTTTCAAATGTAGGACACATTTTTAAAATGGAGGACACACAAAAAATTTGAGGGTTTTTTAAAAATGTTAATATAAATTAACAAAGGCGGGGGTGGGGGGGGACCCAGGCAGGGGCCCCCCAAAAGCGGAATTGTCTTGGGGGCCGCCGGGATATGGCATCCCTAGATGAGACCTCACTGAAGCAGAATAGAATGATGCCATTACTTCCCTTGATTTAGACCAATGGTCCCAAAACTATGCCCTTTAAGAGATTTTGGACTTCAGCTCTCAGAAGCCTCAGCCATGTTGGCCTATAGTCTGCGATTCTGGGAGCTGAAGTCCAAAATCCCTTAAAGAGCACAGTTTGAGGACCACTGATCTAGACACTATATGTACTATTGATGCAGCATAGAACTGCATTGACTTTTTAAGATGCCCTGTCACACTGTTGCCTTATGTTAGGTATGTACTCTGCCAAGACTCCTAGATCCTTTCACATGTACCATTGTCAAGCCAAGTGTCACTCATCTCATACGTGTGCATTTCATTTTTTCTGCCTAAGTGTAGCACCTTACATTTCTCTTGGTTGAGATTAATTTTGTTAGTTTTGGCCTAGCATTTTAATCTGTCAGGGTAATTTTGAATTCTGATCCTGTCCTCTGGGATGTTGGCTTTGTTGTTATTTGTGTTCAAGTTGTCTCTGAGTTATGAAGACTGTAAGGCAGGGTTTTTTTGGGCCGAGAGCATATGACATACCCAAGATTACTCAGTGGATTTCCATGGGTGAGTGGGGAACCAGATCCTGATCTCTAGAGTTATAGCCCAACACCCAAACCACTACACCACACTGACTATCTCTCGTAATTTGGTATCTGTCATCTTCAAATTTGAGAAACATGCCCTCTATTCTATCATCCAGATCATTGAAAAAGATGTTGAATAGCACTGGGCCCAGGACAGAACCCTGTGGGACCCCACTGGTCACTTCTCTTCAGGATGAAGAGGAGCCATTGGTGAGAACCGTTTGGGTTCGGCCAGTCAACCAATTGCTAATTCACATAACAGTTGCATCGTCTAGCCCACATTTTACAAGCTTGTTGAAATCAATATATGCTACACCCACAGCATTCTCTTCACCTACAAGAGTTTTAAACACTTCTATAAAAACAGGGGGTCTGGGTTGAGTTCAACTTTTGGTCTAACAAGATGGGAAAATTTTTGGCTGAATTGTTCTGTTATTATTCTTATTAAAATGGTTCTTAAGAGAGTCCACATTTTATATTTTACAGAATGAGATATGTATTTTCATAGAAATAAAAAATGAAAATGAAATGAAAAAATGTTTTATGTACAGAAAACCACAAAGTTAATTATAATATTTATAATAAAAATGATCAAATATTGTCCTGATACTTAGGTTTTCCAGAGCATTAAAAATAAAGGTTATTTCTCAAAAAATATATATTTCACTATTTTTTTATTTTTAATGTAATAGTTTTCCATGTTTTAATTTTTAAAATAAATGTTTATTCATTCTGAACACCTTTATGTAATACAAATATAAAGAAAGGAGAAGTAATATTTGATACAGTATACCATGTACAGAGACAACAGAATCATAGAATTGGAAGAGACTACGAGGACCATCCATTCCAACCCATTCTGCCATGCAGGAACTCTCAGTCAAAGCATTTCCGACAGGTGGCCATTCAGCCTCTGTTTAAAAACCTCCAAGGAAGGAGACGCCTCTACACTCCGAGGAAGGAGTGTGTTCAGGAAGTTCCCCGTAATGTTGAGGTGGAATTTCTTTTCCTGGAGCTTGCATCCGTTGTTCCGTGTTTATTTAGAGCTCAAAAGAAATGAGACACAAACGTAATTATTTTTATAGTAATGAGGGCAGGACACCATTGCTTGGTGCTGTGTGCCTACAAGTAATTTCTGAATTACAGTGCCCTTAACATGACTACAGTGGGGCCTTGCCATCTGTGGATGCCAAACCCTGTTGTTCCCAATGACTTTATGTGTACATGTTGTGTTGCCATTAGAGACAATGGAACTTGAGGTCTCATGTTTTTTCATATCCGCAGTGGGTCCGGAACAAATTCCCCACAGATAAGGAGGGCCGACTGTATATTCTGCCAAATCATTTCCCTCTGTCCTCTTTATTCCAACTCTCAACAGCTATTTCTTAACTGCCATTCCAAACTCCTTACGTTTGTGTATTTCATTCCCGGTGATCTCCTAGCCAGTGGCATCATTAGGGGGGTGCAGACTGCACTAAGTGGCAACCTAAAGAGGGGTGATACCACTGCTCAAATACATACCTTTTGATAGATATGGACTGTGGCATTCACTTGCTTCCCTTTAAAATGCTTTAAGAGATGGTGGGAGTGGGGCAAAGCTCTGTTGGAAGGGAAAGGAGAGGCCCCAGAATTTTTTAAAAGTAAAAATTCAAAATTTTTAATTTTGTAACTTTTTTTGTAATTTTTTGAATTTTTAAAAATCTTTTAATCACAACTGTTAGCATTACATTCAGGGTATATGGGAGTTCTGATTGATGAGTAAGATGAGTGCAAAAAAGCATTGCTAAGGATTCTGTATGGCGTGAAATGGGAGGAGGAGGAGGAGGTCAATGGGTGGTGACACCATGAGTTACTGCAGTTCCTTTTCTCAGTTCTTCCACAGGGACTTCTGCTGGTACAGCAGCACCCTCTGCTGTCCACAAAGGACATGACTGCCCTGGCCCATTTCTTGCATCCCAAGTGATTTCCCAGAAAAGGCAGGGCCAACGTAACAATCTCAGAGTGGCCTGGTTCCTTTTGTGAACTGAGTGCTTGCTCACTCTCCTCCAGCTATGATGTTCTTTGATGTTCTTTTGTTGCCTGTTTTATTGAACCATTTCCTGTATTGCTATGTATTTTATATGTATTATCCTACTAGAGAGGCCCCTTCCCCACCACCACTCCCTTCCCCTTTTGTGTCATGTCTTTTTAGACTGTAAGCCTGAGAGCAGGGAACCGTCCAATTAAAAAGATTGTATGTACAGCGCTGTGTAAATTTACAGCGCTTTATAAATAAAGGTTAATAATAATAATAACAGCTAGCCCTCCACTTCTCCACAGCATGAGAAAGTTGGCCCCCTTCCCTTGCCATTTGGCGAGATGCATGCAAAAATTCCATCTGATGTAGTTTTCTCAATTTGGTTGCCATATTCCAGCTCCTCATATCTGGACAATTATTTTCCTTCTTATTATAAGTATGCACATTTTAAAATTTGCATTCTGTGGGGCTAGAAGGGGCTTTGCATCTTTCAGATTCATTTGGGGGAGCCGGCTGAAAAATTAGCCAGGTTCAGTCAAACTCCCTGATTCCTCTTCCCTTGCCACCTAGCTAGTGGCGACCAAACTTCCCTTTTGGGTGGGGGGAGGGAGTAGAGAAAAGCCAGGTTTAAAAAGGCCTTTACTGGCAAAGTTCTGAGATCGCGGCAAGGATTTTCAGACGACTTTGTGTTTAGAGAGGATTTATCCTGGGATTAACCAGGAAATAACCCACAACAAATAATTCATGGGGAAATCCCATTAATAATTTGTTGCTGGTTATTCCTGGGATAAGTCCTCTCTAATCATGATTTGTCTTGCTGCAGTCTTGGGACTTTGCTGGGAAAAAGGCCTTTTAATCCTAGCTTTCCTCCCATGAGATAAAGTCCTAAAGTTCCCTTTTAGGTTTGTTTCCCCCTCCCTTTGGCACTGCCAGATGTCAGAAATGGGAGTCCTCACAAGGAATTTGTATATTTCTGCCTGTTCCTGAGCCTGAAAGTGGAGCTTGCATGTGGAGGAAGCTCCCCGAGTGTGTGACACTTTTAAACTGGTTTTCAAAAGAACCAAATTTGAAACCACCCAAAAATTCAAAGCATGCCATTGTGGGACAATATTTTGAAGACAATTGGCTTTTGCACTTCTGCTGCACCAACCCTCTATAATTTGGAGGACAATTGGCTTCCACAACAGGAGTGACTAGTTTCCCTGTTCAACATCCAAAAATCCTTCCAGCAAGGGCTGATTTAAGGTGGTCCTTCCCTTCTTAAAAATCCCTTGCTTATGTGTAAGGCTTTCATGGCTGGCATCCATATTTTTTTTGTGGGTTTTTTGGGCTGTGTGGCCATGTTCTAGAAGAGTTTGTTTCTGATGTTTCGCCAGCATCTGTGGCTGGCATTTTCAGAGAATGCTGGTATGGAAGAGAGTAGGGTGTGTGTGTGTATGTATATATGTATGTGTGTGTGCGCGCACACTCTCTCTCTCTCTCTCTCTCTCTCTCTCTCTCTCACGCACTCACTCTGTGTGACCCGGGGTTGGGAGGACTGATTTCCATGTAAATCTCTATATTGTTCTCTTGGTCAATGGCAAGGCCTCAGGTGGGAGGATAGTAAAGATCCATTGTCCGCTGGGAAAACCCCTGCCCCTGCGTGGTTTTTTTCATTTGAATTTTG
>NC_056523.1:4949144-4952238 GCF_019175285.1 Sceloporus undulatus
ATTGCTATGTATTTTATATGTATTATCCTACTAGAGAGGCCCCTTCCTTACCACCACTCCCTTCTCCTTTTGTGTCATGTCTTTTTAGACTATAAGCCTGAGGGCAGGGAACCGTCCAATTAAAAAGATTGTATGTACAACGCTGTGTAAATTTACAGCGTTTTATAAATAAAGGTTAATAATAATAATAACAGCTAGCCCTCCACTTCTCCATAGCATGAGAAAGTTGGCCCCCTTCCCTTGCCAATTGAGGAGATGTGTGCAAAAATTCCATCTGATGTATCTTTCTCAATGTAGTTGCCATATTCCAGCTCTTCATATCTGGACAATTATTTTCCTTCTTATTATAAGAATGCATATTTTTAAATTTGCATTCTGTGGGGCTAGAAGGGGCTTTGCATCTTTAAGGCAGGTTACAGATGGGCCCTTTGCAGTGCGTCCACAATGTGCTAGGGTTGCCTCGAGGCGGAGCATGCACACGCCCCACAACCCTAGCATGTCATGCATGCGCCACAGTTGCGCAGCATCGTCCATACGGCTCGCGTATCCGCCACGTCACAGCTGCACAGCTTCTAGACAGAGCTGCGCAGCTGCAACGTATCAGCGCCGTCTTTGGTGCTTTGTGGTGCCGCAAAAAGAGCCGCTTTTTTGAGCTCCTTCTTTGCTGCGCTGCTGCGCCGCGCTATTTGTATGCTGCAGCACAGTTGTGCAGCAAAGAGAGGTGCCGAGGAGGCGCCTCTTTTGGGCGGTCTGTAACCCGCCCAAGATTTATTTGGGGGAGCCGGCTGAAAAATTAGCCAGGTTCAGTCAAACTCCCTGATTCCTCTTCCCTTGCCACCTAGCTGGTGGCGACCAAACTTCCTTTTGGGGGGGGGAGGTGGGGAGTAGAGAAAAGCCAGGTTTAAAAAGGCCTTTCTGAGATCGCGGCAAAGATTTTCAGATGACATTGCAATTAGAGAGGATTTATCCTGGGATTAACCAGGATAGAACCCACAACAAATGGGAAATCCCATTAATAATTTGTTGCTGGTTATTCCTGGGATAAGTCCTCTCTAATCATGATTTGTCTTGCTGCAATCTTGGGACTTTGCTGGGAAAAAGCCTTTTTAATCCTAGCTTTCCCCCCATGAGATAAAGTCCTAAAGTTCCCTTTTATGAATGAATGAATGAAACTTTATTTTTATACCGCCGTTCCTGTGATCACGGCGGTTTACAACATGATAAAATACAAAATACATCTCATAAAATCCCCCATATTATAAACAATACAAAACATCATTAAAATCCATCATTCATTCCTAGCAATTAAAACCAATTAAAATCAATAAACAATCCAAATACAATCACACAATCTACATACAGTATACAGGAGAGAATGGCAGTCAGGACATGTGGGAGAAGGCTTGGCAAAATAGGTGAGTCTTAAGGTTTTTCTTGAAAGACTCGAGGGAGGGGGCTGAGCGGAGCTCATCAGGGAGAGAGTTCCAGGATTGCGGGGCAACAGCAGAGAAAGCCCTTTGCGCAGTCGCAACGTATATCATCTTAGGAACTCTCAAGAGTTTTCTCCCACCTGACCTGAGAGTGTGGGGCGAATTATATGGGAAGAGGCGGTCCTCCAAGTACTCTGGGCCCAAGCCATCTAGGGCTTTATAGGTAGCGACCAACACCTTGTATTGCGCCTGGAAGCGAATAGGCAGCCAATGCAGATCTTTCAAAATAGGTGTTATGTGGCTGGCCCTGGAGCTACCAGTGACCATCTTTGCTGCCATATTCTTAACCAACTGTAGCTTCCGGGTTTGGTACAAGGGTTGCCCCATGTAGAGTGCATTACAGAAATCAAGTCGAGAGGTTACCAGAGCGTGTACCACTGTTTCAAGGTCCCCCCGGTCCAGGTAGGGTCGCAGCTGGTGTATCAGCCGAAGCTGATAACAGACACCACTGACTGTCGCATCCACCTGAGCAGTCAAGTGAAGCGACGAGTCCAGAAGCACCCCCAGACTGCGAACTGTGTCCTTCACGGGGAGCGTGACCCCGTTCAGGACGGGTGGACAAATTTCCTTCCTGGGACCGGGGGAGCCTATCACGAGTACTTCCGTTTTCTCTGGATTCAGGCTGAGTCTATTTTCCCTCATCCAGCCCATTACCGACTCCAGACAGGCATTGAGCGGAGAGATGCCGTTCCTAGTCACTGCATCAGTCGGAGACACAGAGAAGAATATTTGGGTGTCATCAGCGTACTGATAACACTGCGCTCCGTGTCTCCGGATGATCTCTCCCAGCAGCTTCATGTAAATGTTGAATAGCATAGGGGACAGAATCGCTCCTTGAGGAACCCCTGATGTGAGGGCCCTCTTATCGGAGCGACAATCCCCCAGCTCCACCATCTGGAATCTGCCTGAGAGGTAAGAACAGAACCACTGCAGAGCAGCGCCCCCGATACCCCCGGCGATCCAAATGATACCATGGTCGATGGTATCAAGGCCCGCAGAGTGTCCAGAGCACTAACGGGACAGCTACCCTGTCCATGCCCAGACCGAGATCATCGACGTAATGTGCGTACCATGGGCAGTCTCAACCCCATACCACCGCCCGGAGCCTTTGAAATGGTCCGATAAGCCGTATCTCCAAGACCCTCTGTAGCTGGAAGGCAACTGCTCTCTCGATCACCCTCCCTAAGAATGGCAGCAGTGACACAGGCCGGTAATTGTTTCGAATTAGGGGGGTCAAGGGAGGGCTTTTTTAATAACGGTTTTACAATGGCCGTTTTAAGATTAGATGGAAAACGGCCCTCCTTGAAAGATGAATTGACAATACAGCGCAGCATCTCAGTTGTTGCCGTTCCCCCTTGAACTGCCAGCCATGATGGGCAGGGATTGAGAGAGCAGGTCGTCTTCCTAACACTGTTGAGGATCTTGTCCACATCCTCGGTACTAACAGACTCAAAATGATCCAGTACAACTGAGTCCACGGAAGCTCTGGACGCCTCTACTCTCGATTGTGAGCCAATAACAGTGTCGAGATCAGCTCTTAGCCGAGAGATTTTATCCGTGAAGAAGTTGTTAAACTTGTCACAGCAGGCTTTAGATGGCTCCAA
>NC_056523.1:4952263-4969921 GCF_019175285.1 Sceloporus undulatus
CTTAATAGCGAGTTCAGTTGAGGGGAGCCAGTTGAGTGAGCTCGATAACAGACGGATCCAATCCCTGCAAGCATCCTTTCAGAGCTAAGCACACAAAGCAACACCTTGTATTTTGCCTGGAAACCAATGGCAAAGCCAGTGGCAGGGATTTAAGAAAACCGGTGTAAGGTGGGCATTTCTAGAAGTGCCGCTGTACACAAACCTCGGCTGCCGCATATTCTGTACCAATTGAAGTTAACACCAACTTGGAAACAAGAGTAGGCCTCAATGTAGAGTGGTGTTCACAGACAGTCCGAGCCAAGAGGTGACCAGCGGGCATGTACTACTGTTTCTAGGTCGCCCTGTTCTTACCGCCCCAAGCTCCGAATGTGCTCACCATACAGCTACACCTAAACAGCTTGTAATGTAAATGGTTTTTGCGCATAGCATGGGAACACCGACATTATGCCGTAGGCCACGCTTGACTGACATCCCTCTTGGATGAACACAGACTGTCCCTCCCCAGCAAACAGCATACTAGAATCTGCTCAAGATGTAAGGACCCTGAAACCACTGTCCGTCTCAGCTCCATAAACCTGCCGTAAATCCACGGTTTTCTGAAAAAATGGATCTAGAAATCTGTTTCGTCCAAGACCTAAAACCCCAAAACGCAAAAACTCCTCCCATCGTCCAGAAGGAGACCGTGGTCAATAGTAATCGAACGCCCACTGAGAGGTCCAAGAGCCACCAGCAGGGTCCCCACTTTCCCATTTCCAAAGAGCTCATTGATGCTCAGCATGGAGAGCATCAGACTACGGTGACCATGGACATCCCACACTCAACTCCGTAACCTGCCTTAAATCCTGGTTGACAATGGATCTAGAACAAGTCCAATTTCTTCCAAACATCACTTTTGGAGTTGAAATGACGATTCGCCCTCATCGAATAGCCTTGCCTAATAATGGTAAAAGAGTGAAAACTGGGCGGTAAGTATTCCTTTCCAGGGTCAAGGGAAGGCTTTTTTAGACAGTAGTGTTACCCACAACCCACCGCACTCTTTGAGGCAAGATGGAAGCACAGCCTTCCCTGAAAAGAATGCATTAGTTGTTGTTTATTAGAGCAGCAATCGTGATGGTATCTCCCCGCCTGGAGACGGCTCAGCCAAGCACGGGCAAAGCATCGACAGAGCAAAGTCGATACTTGGTTTTTCATACTCCCAAGGAACTTCGTCACATCATTCTGAGACTAACTGACTCAACATTGATCCAGAAAAGAAACAGTATACGGCAGGAGGCACTCCGGACTACACTCTCCTGTCATCCTCTGTCGTAAGGCCCGGCAGGAATCCAAAGTCCGGCTCTTATCTGAGAGATTTGTCGCGCGAAGTAGTTATTAAAAAGCACTCAGAGCAGGCTTTTGTAGGTCTAATAAAGAGTTACTAATAAAGGGGGGCATTGAAGTCTCTAGTCCCCTTACCTCCACCCTGAATAGCTCTGATGGACGCAGACCTTTGACAGACCGCAAATAGATTCAGAAGTAGACAGGAACTGTAGCTGCATTTTAATCAAGGTAGGAGTCGATAGTTCTGCCAGCGGCATTCTAGCCAGGTGTCCTGCCTGGCACTCTGCATTATTTTGAGACTGAAGTATACTTAAGTATAAATAACATAAAACACAAAAAGTAAATAAATAAATAAAATCAAACGACACAAATGCTTTCAAGAGTATCCTCTTATACTCTACCTCAATAAACTTTAACCTTATCAGAGATCCTTTGTAGTCTTAAGTACCAAACGTCGCGAAATGGACGCGCTCGACCCATAACATGCATTAGTATTTGCTCTAACGTTCACTTCTCACAAGTTTGGCTTTTCCAATAATCACCTGCACCAGAAGATACCCAATCCGCACTAGCCCGGAATTATCAGTGAACCAGCATCGGAATCAGACAAGTAAGTTTATACATTACTCCATAATAATCGTAAGGTTCCTCTTCCCAATCTCAAATAACCGGTATCTTACTCGTTACATCTTCTCGCATGATTTATAACGTCTGGCACAGAGATCCAATAAAACAAAATCCTTCACAAATATATTTTCCCTTTCTTTACTAAGTATTCACAGCTTAGGAATATCTTGGATGTTTTTAGTATCTTATTTGGACGGATCTCTGACATCTCCTTTTTTCTGGCTTGGTATTTTCCCCCCGAATTGTGTGGCCTTTCCAGCTGTTCCACCAAGATTGTGTCTCATGGACCCTTTCCTTCACCACATTTTCCAGCGTTGTCGCTTGGTTCCTTATACATATGGGTGGTCTGATGGGGGTCAGGTAAACCTCTGAAACTCCATCTTAAAATATTTTCTTCGATCCCTAGGAGCTAGGTTTGAGCTCTTTTTGGCCAAATTCCTCCATTTCCTCTAGTAAGTTCAAAATGTTTTCCCCGCAGTTCCTTCTCCCATTTTGCCATTACAGTCTTAATAGTCTTGATTTGGTTATTTACGTAGTTCTTTATATACTTTGAAATATCATCTCATTCCCAGTAAAGTGGAACCTCGCCATATGCGGGGGATCCATTCGGATTCCCGCGCGTTATGGAGATTTCCGGCCTATGCTCGAGCCCCATTGTAAACCACTGGGGCTCGTGTGTGGCGGCGAGGCGGCACGGACACACCATTCAATTGATGGGAAGCGCCGACCCTTCCGCCCGCATGCACGCTGCGCTTGAGCAGTATGCTCAATGGACGCGTTTATGGTGGGCGCACGTATGGCGAGGTTCCACTGTCATATCTTTTGGATTCTGTTTTGATTCTAACCAGATAGGCCTTCTGTCTTCTCTGTCTCATCTTAACTTTCAGAAGGTTGTCTAAAATATACTCTGGTACCTGAGACCTTGTGATGCCCATCGGGGGTTCCTTCCTGTCAGTGGATTTCCTTAATAAGGTCACTATCCTCTTCTCTTAGAAATCCCTATACGTTACCTCTCCTTTCGAACTCTTTCTTTGATAAAAAGGCATCAGGGTAGAGACCCATAATGGGATCTTCCTCTTAATATGGTTTTACCTTTATGGCCAGGCCCTAAACAATGTTCTGTTAGAGAAAAAGATCTTTGGGATGGGTGATGGCTCTTGTTATGGTGGTCGAATGGGTTTTCCCAACTGGAACAGATGCAGTCTTTCTCAGCTACTCAGGAACAAGTCACTTCCACACACAGAATTCACTCAAATGAGGGTTTTATTGACTTGTGCTATTTACACTTTACAGCCGGCTTTATACATCTATTCTCTTTAAGATCCATTGCTAGAGCTTTGAATGTGACAATTCAGTCTTTGTTCCTATCACAAAATCATCTTTCCACCAAGTGAACCAACCCTTCTTTCCCTATGAAGTCCCCAGTACCTCAAAGCATACAATAATACATTGTTATATTAGTCTCAGCAATGTTCCTTGAAGACTTGCTCTTCCAGGGCCTCGACTTTCTTGGCCTGCACCACGGACCATTTTAAACCTTAGTTAACCATTGCAATCTGAAGCAGTTTCACTCCAAATTTAGAAATATATTTTCACGCCCTCCCCACTGTACAGATGTGAAATACACACCAGTATTTATCAATGACATCTTGTGAAGTTAAGGACCATACCATGCACAAGAAAGTTGTTCATGTCTTTCCCAGAAAGTGCTTTGTTAAACAGCAGCCAGGGTCTCCGGTGGCAAGGGTACCTCTATCCGTAGGTACCTGCTGAACTTAACTCTCTGAATGTCTGGGAACGTACTCCACTGTTACTTACTTCTGCCACTTTAAATTCTCCGCCTCTGCCTCTGCCATCCCAATCACATCATCATCAATTTTTTAATGCTTAAGCCAAAGGCCATTCGCATGATAAACTATAACACCAATAACAGCAATCAGAATGAAAAATATGCATCAAATAGTCATCCCGATGTTACAGAATATATTCCAGGCAAGTAAATAAAACCACTTTTAAAAGCAAAAAAACCACTTCATGTTGGGTAGGTTTAAGATCATCACCTAAGAATCATTAAAAACACGTTACAAAAACAAAAACAGCTTCAAAGTAGATTAAAGTCATACCCTGACAACTCAACTGCAATGTCGTATTACCTTTCCCGAACTTTGTTTGCTGCTGAAGCAAAGCGTGAAACTTATAGTCCTAGAATCCAATATTCAGACACAAGAGATGAAAATCTTTTCAAGAAATGGTATTAGACTGTAAATTAGACCGAATAGATCCATAAATTTTGTTCTTGACCAGTATATAGGAGAAAAGAGAACAAATAATGAGGCAAATCCTCGATTCTTGGGGCTCACAAATACATAACAGGGAATCCTTAGGTGTCTGTGAATATACTACCGTCACTATGGCTGCAGCGGCATTGTTTGAAAGCTAAGAGCTGGGGTATAAAAGCTGTCTCAGCTTTAGAAATGTAGCTTCCCTAGGGAAACAGCCATCTGATGGTCCAAATTATATAATCTAAACCATTGGAAGATTTCGAATTGTTTAATAGCAGTCTATCCCGATACCACATCATGGTTAAAAAATATAATTCATGGAGTTTCTCTCTGCATTCAACTAGAAGATTTCGGTAGGAGCAGGATATGATTCAATCGCCTTGGGTCTTGAGCTCCACTTTACAGGTTGCTAAATATTTGAAAACACAACTTAGGAAAAAACCTTAAGCGTAGAATTTTAAAGATATTCCCAATAATTAAAGTAACGTAAACTGAATGCGCGCTCTAATGGAGGGAGGCCAAACTCAGCCCGGGACCAAGGCCTGCAGGTGTGCCAGGTCGGAAGTGGAGCAATTTCCTGAGAAAGAACATTTATTCTGGATGGCCTCCAGTTTGACATTTGGGATATCATCCCAACCCCACACGGCAGCGCCATAAAGAAATGTGGGGCTTATAAACTTTACTCTGAAATATTTAACAGCAGGGCAAAAATAGATTGACCCCGCTGATTCTAAAAATCTAAGGATTGCTCCAATTGATCTCAAAAGCTATGCTCTCTACTAGATCTATGCGACTTCAGGAGAGGTTTTCCTGTGAAGTAAATGCCGAGCTATTAAATACTCTGCATTGTTCGATTGATATGACCGTTAATTAGAACAATGAAATTTCAGAGTGTCTTTCCCCAACAACCATTCCTTAGTTTTATTATAGTTTTGATAACCAGCTTTTCCTTGGAAAAAATGCCTTCTAGTTGGAAAGTAACCTTCTCAACCCTTACGTGTAAGTGCATCTAAACCCATGTTCCTCAGGCCATATAACAAAATAGAGATCTTTTTTTGATCCAAGTGTACGGGTGGAAAAATTCCTGGGCCAGAAAGCTGCTTGGATGATGTCATTCAAATATAGATTAAAAAGTGTTGGCGCCAAAGGCATCCTTGTTACCTCCTTTATTTCGTAGGAATCGGTCAGTTAGTGAACCAGAGGTACAACTTCTTATCCGCCTGTGTATTGGTATAAAGTTCCTTAATCAGAAAGAAAACACTAAGCGGCTTATCTATATTAATATTGGCAGTTTATGCCATCACAAGTTTATGTCAATTGAATCAAAAAGGCTGATGCTAGATCAATAAAGGACAAACAAATCGATGTTTCGCTAGGGCATTCGATTCCTTTCTGGGCTAAACCATCATTCAAAGAGTCAACAGTGGGTCAATAGTTACTCTGGCTTCCCTGAATCAAGCTTGTTCCGGTAAATTATCTGGTTATTAAATTCCAATCCTCCAGTCTTTTAATAGCTATATACTATTATAGCTAGACTCCATTCCAGAAGGCTATGGGCCGATAGTCTATAGGATCTTGCTTATTCTCCCTCTTATCTATGGGGACACCACGGGCTCTTGTTTCCAGATCCTACTGGCAGTTACCCCAGTATTATTGATTTGGGTAATCTTAAAGACCTTAGCCAATATTGGGCCCACCATTAGAAAAGTTTCTATATATTTTGATGGCATTCATATTTTCTTCCTGGGGATTATTCAATGCCAGAAGCTGCAATCAGCTTTTTTATCTCAAGACTCTGAAACCGGGGGGGGGCCATTGAGGAGATAGGGTAGTTTTTAAATCAAAACAAAGAGTGATGCTCTGCATTTGTAGCTCATAGAGTTTACTAAAACCGGGCTGTCCTTTCTTTGTACCATTTGTTGCTGATGTCATCTGCCCAACACTAACCTGTCTAATCCTATTCATGCCAGAGGCAGTTAGAGTAGTCGTATCCCAAAAAACTGTCTCTCGTTCTTTTCTGTAACAGTTGTTCTAGTTGTTTCCATGTGTTCTAATATATCACTTTTTTGTATCTTTTGGTTTTAGAGTGCCTATTAGGATGACGTAGAATCTAATAGGTCGGAGAGATCTTTGCTCGTTAGTTTCTAGTCCTGCCAGAGCACTCTCGGCGCTTCCGAGCACTTCGATATTCAATCAAACATCTGTTAGTTGCTACCGTTGGGCTAAATTTTTTGTTACTCACCAACTGGGCTAAGCATTGATGCTGGTTTGGAGAAATATGTAAAATATCTGAAGGGAGTTTAAAAATAGATGATTGAGGGACTTAACTTAAAAGGTAATACCTCTCCATATCTGATGGCCTGCGATGCCCAAATTAATTGACCCACCGTTTCGCTGTCTTCCCATATGAAATTCCATTAGATTTCAACTTAAATTTAAATTTTGGGGAGTACAAAGGGGGGTGAAATGGACCCCCGTATTAAATATAATGACAATGGGAACTGATCACTTTCAACACGGACTAATAACTTCAACTCTACAAAAATCAGGAACCAGACTTTGAAGATACTATATATATAATCTAATGTAATTGTTCCCTGTGGTAACATTAAGTATAAGCGACTGATGGGTTCCATTAAGGCACTGCAAGCCTGCAAAGATAAAGAAAGAACTTCTATTAAGCTTTAAGCCGCTTGTTGGGTATTATATTCTTTGAGACCCTAGGACACAGGTTACATATAAGCAGTTGATCCTTGTTAGTACTATCCGCCTCTTGAGTATTTCCAATCTAGCATTAACAGTATCCAACAGAGGTTAAAAGCCTGTAGAGGGATTATTTGGCCTCTCCAGAAAATATGGTTTCAGATAAGTATCCCAAAATAACTATTCGGACCTACGTTCTTTGCTGGTTAGGGGGAAAGTAAACATTCTACAATAAGGAACCACAAACACATGCTCCTTGCTGGACAAGCTTGTATACAGTGTGGAAAAGCACTAGTTATTGGGTTGAATCTCAGCTGTAAATCCAACAGATATGAATATTGTGAGACCACCACTACCAACGCTCTTGTACAACTTTTAACTGAGAGGGGCAAACAGCAAATGCTGGAAATCCATATAACGCGATGCGCACATTAGTTTCAAGAGCCATTTGTCTCTTGTAAACATTAGAATTTGAAAGTTTGAAGGATTTGCAAAAATCTGGTCATGGAACTTATTTTCCCCAGCCCATGATAGTCCAACCTAATACGCTTAGTTGAAGCTACGTAGAGTCCTGTATTATCCATATTCAGAGTTTTTTGAGTGGATCCTTTTGTTTTGTGGGATGCTGTCATGCAGCGAAGGTTTACCGTGTCTAATCTCTTAGGTTCCAAGGTGTACTGAATATAGTTGTAAGGTCCTTTTTATCATTGCTAAGAGAGCATCAATAGAAAATCATATCTAAAAAGCCCTCTCAACATCAGGGACCCTCAGCAGCTAGTTATTGACTTCCACAGTGGGTTATGGCCAAATCTTTGTAGTAGAAGCGCATATTTTAAGGTCGTCCCATTCTGGATGTGATGTCAGTTGTTCTATATTAATTATTAAGTCGCTTGAATCTGTGGCTCCTGTTTGGTGGGTTGCCTCTCTGGTATGTGTATGTTTTTTAACTAAAATTGGGCTTCGTGTGCTACTCAAAGGCTCTTTAGGGATTCCTTGGACATGAATAATTCAAGTGAGCATTACTTTGATCTGCAAGCCCCCCATACCTGCTTCTTAGGGAACAGAGGAGCTATAAATTTGATCACGGCGAAAACCCTTGTGCTGGAATTATTTGGAACTTGAATAAACGGCTTTCATTTCTCCGCAACATGAGAGGGAATTGTAGATTGTTCAAAAGTTAACAAGATTCGCTTATGAGCGATATATTAGGAAGCCATTCCACAGTCGGATATCAATGTCGTAGGGGGCACCTGTAGAAGTTGGTCAGCGAAGATCTAATGGTTCCATGGCCTCCATCTGCCGTTTTTATACTGTTTAAGCAATTTGCAACATAACTGGTTTACTTGCACAACCCTGCTGTGTGGTTCTGTCCCCCATCTCTTCAGGAAGTTACTGGTTAGACTGCTATGGGGTGTTGATCTTGGAGATCCTTACTTTATGGATATTTCTCTGTGACATATCTAACTTCTCTTTTGCCCTAATTGCTTCTGCAATGAAAGTCTCAACGGAGTTGAGAAGACTCTACCTGAATTAACAATTTTCCCTATTCTCCTAAAGAGTAACAGTTGAGCTGTTAAGGCATTGTTTTGTACGAATCAGGAGGATTTAAACTTGTTTTGCTTTGTGGTTGTTCCTCTCAGTATCTGGGCAGTTCTCCTATACAGACTCAAAGTAATTCCAAGGAACCCCTTCAGAATGTTAGACGGCTCACTCCCTGGGGACGCTACTAAAAAGTTCAGATAAAGCTCATTTTCTTTTCCTCAACACAAGCACGTTGTTAGCAGTTGGAATTGTAAATCCAAGTTTGAGTTGCCAATGTCGTTGGAATACTCCGGTTCATCATTTCACACGTAAGTGATCGATTGTAAGCTGTTTGGAAGCTTTGTTATGCTTGTTGTATCAGGTCTTGTTCTAACGCGTTTTTTGTTGCCCATCTCGTACTCTTCACCAAAACGGAAGAGCAGCAACGACCAATATTACAAGTCGTCTGAGATAGTAACTTTCAAAAACAAATAACAAAACATAATCAAGTAGAAATAATGAAAACAAAACAGAGCACTGTCGGAGGCTGCATTTTATAAAAACACCTCTACACACCGGCGCCATCTTGCCTCCTCTCAACAGATTTGATCCAAAGAACTGACACATAGATTCCATTACGAACAAAATTGCCATTTCCTCTTTACTGGGACAACTATTGTTTAAATAAAAAGTTTCTTTGGCTGGACTACGGATAACAAAAAACCTTACCATCTTTATTAATAGAAAAAGTGTTATTTCTGTAATTACCTTCTCTAATGAAAACCGGGCCAGACCTTTCCTGTCTTGTCTAAATATGACAATGGGGAGCCTTAGAGATCAAGATCACTCTGATGCATTGACTCTATCTTCTGAGTGAGCATATGCAGCGTTACGATACAATAGGTTTAAGTTTTTTAATTAATTTTCCAGGCCCACCCCCTCCACTCCGATTAGTCTACAACAAACGGTCTTGGTTTGCCACAGGCAAGGAGACTTTTCTTAGACCAGGGCCTTCAATCCTAGAGAACTTTCAGAGCGTCCTTCACAAAGTATCAGGTAAGAGTGGAATTAAACTTGCCACCATACACCTAACTCCTCCAGACCTGATCCAACCAATTCATGAAGTCCCATATCGTGCATAAACAAAATGTCCTTCGGCAGACTTCTCCTTCTAGCGAGGCTTCAGGGTCCAATGGGGACACTACAGCATCCTCAATGCGTCCCCTTGGCTGTTTTTTTCCACTCCCGCGATTACAATGTTGATTTGCCTACCAAAACATAACTCACCCGAATCTTACAACAGATCCCAGTCCCCTACAGAGTCAATACGCTTGCCTGACATGGTGGACATCTCATCGCATCCGACAGGGATGCTTGCTTTTACCCCTCCACCAGTCTGATTCACAACAGATGCCAGTCTGAGGAGCTCAGGGACGATGATTTGATGAAACCAGCCGAAAGAATCACAGCATAACTGGCGCCAAACTAGGGGCCGTTAAGGTTGGCACTTTGGCTTTGCGCAATTACTTAAAAAAAGACGTAACAGTCTTGTCCACACAGGACAACCATGCCAACAAAGTTACATTACATTGACCAAGGCTTGGGAACCAGGTCGTTGTCGTTAATGAGGAAAACAACCATTCTTCTTGAGGGTAGAGAGAGAGAAGTCAACCTGTGGTCCATCAATGGAGACCACATAAAAGGGAAACTAACAACAAGGGCCGATTGGATGCACAGGCCAGGAATAACCCAAGCAGAGTGGCACCTCCACCAAAGAAATGTTCAACCTTCATAACTCACAGGTTTCAGGATGACGTTGGTAGACCTTTGAATTCTCAATAACAAACACAGTCCCCAGGTTCTTCTAAGGTTCGGGGACTCAGGGAGCAAAAAGATCGAGCCCTCCACTCCCCTTGGCCAAGAGGTCTTCTGTATGCATTTTCCACTGACGGCCATGAATCACGATGCTTCCAAAAGTAAGAAGCTAAAAGTCATAGATCATTATTGTTGGCCTCTCATTGGACAAGCAAGGGGCATGTTTCCAGAGATGTCATCAATGGCCCAGGGGACCACTTCGTTTCCCATACGCAAAGACCTCTATCACAAGGTCAAGAGTTAAGATCCGGCGGTGGTCTAAAACCTTCATAGTTGAAAATTTGACAGGCGGCTCTTAATAAAGATGGCCTTTCTCCTCGGTGGTTGTACATCATTCAGACTGTAGATATTATACTCTAGGATTTACTAAATATTCCTATCGATCCTTTCGATTGGTGTGCCTCCAACAACTCACCCTCAACAGTGTCAGTCGACGCTCCTATACTACAATATGGCCTCGATAAGTGGTGCTCATACCCAATACCTTGAAGCCGACAGGTTTTCGCTATTGTTGTCGTACTACCACAAAATCACCATCCCGATCTATCTAACCACATTTATGTTATGTTAAAAGGTTTTGGAGCAGCCTGCCTCTCATTAAACAAACTACATTTACATAGATATTCCTAATTGGGATCTTCACATTTTTATTCACGCCTTTGATATCACCTAAAGTTCTGACTGGAAGACAGATTCTTCCTCCAGCTATCACTTCGGCCCGAAGGATCTTGCACTAGGAGCCCTTTCAAACAGAGAGAGTTAGCATCATTCAGAAAGACTCTGTTTGCCTTTGTCCTAGATTTCCCTCCTTTATTGCCTAAGGTTACTGCAATACTTTCATAGATTCAAGAGGTTATTTACCCTCCTTTGTTCCAGATCCGAAAAAACCGCAAGCTGAGCAGTACATGGCATACCCCCGGTACACAGGGCCTTTTAGGCATTTATATCAAACGCACCAGGACTTGGCCAAAAAATCAGACTCTTATTTGTGTCATTCAACAACACTTACCTGAGACAGAAAGGTCTTTCCTCTCCATTTCAAGAGGATCCGTTCTTGTGTTTTCCAAAGTGTTATGCATTCACAAAAAACACAATTTCATGGAAAGGTCACTGCTCATTCACCGTAATGCCGCACGTCACGCTGCCCTCGGCCACAAAAGACCTTTGTCCGATTTTGGAGGGCAGACAATTGGTCTTCTCCGCCCACAGTTTATCTGTAACTACCGTATTGACACCTTCCAATCTGATGAGGATTTACTTTCGGTCCTGAACTCCAGAGACTGAGATTTTTCCCTGGTACCGTGGGGGACCATTATACACTTAAAGGTTAGTTGTGTAACAACTACACGCGAGTGTAGTGGGAGTATCCTTCCTTGGAGAGCGTCTTCAAGCAGCGGCGGATGCCCATCTCGTAGGGGGATGCTTGTTTTGTTTGTGATTTACTGCATGGCAGCATGGGGTTGGATGGATGGCCCTTGTTCTCCCTTCACAACTCTACGATTCTATGTTATATGATCTAGGTTGTTTTAATTAATATTAGCTCCTTTGTTGTTTGCTAGCATTGATAATGTGTTATTAGACATCCCTCTGCTTGGATATTCCATGAGGGCAACAAGGGGCAGGGTTCCCCAAGATTCCCACCCCAGAATTCTATGGTCCTACCTGTTTGAAAACGAACAGCGGGAACCAGCCCTTTTGAAGGATGTCTCTCCAACGCTGTTGAAAAAAAACATTAACATGGTAAGCAATGTTCACCCATTTTTTTGCATGGGAGGGAGGGAATTAGTCATGGCCCAGCCCATCAGGACTAGGTGTGAAGAAAGAGCGCCTCCTCCCATAACCTGTTCCCCTCTTTCAGCCTGCGGCGGGAGAGAATTAGTCTGGCACCGCGCATCAGGTATAGGGCTGAAGAAAGTAAAGAGGTCTCCCTCATACACTGTCAGCTTTTTTGCCCCTGGGGGGAATGTCTTAGTTGTGCCCAGATACCTCGGGTAGCACTCCCTCCGGTCATCTGCCTTGGTCCAGGCCTCAGAGGGAGGCAGAATGCTGGACCCTGATTCCCTCCGCCCCTCCACCATTCCCTTCTCCTTTGTGTCGTGTCTTTGAGATTTTAAGTTGAAGGCAGGGAAACCATCTATATCCCCTCTGTTTAAGCTGCCCGGTTCCCAGTTGATTGGGCGGCATATCATTATAAATAAAATCATATTATAATATTTCGTATTCAGGAGGAGATCAAGGCCTTTTGGTCACAATGGGCCAGTATCAGTATTCTGGAATAGAGTATCAGCCTGACGTCACCATGGGCACTCTCAATCCTTCAGTGGAAAATAACCTCAGCCTTGAGATCACAATGCAACAGTCTCAACGCATTTCAGTAAGGATCATTACATTATAATCGAGGGAAAAGGGCAACGAGGTGCATGCCCACGGACCCAACAGTGGGAGGCAAAAAAACTTGCACAGGAGCAAGTAAAGTGGATGGGACATGGTCTGCGATGCCTCTACAGTGATCACAGAGCATGGGAAATAAGCAAGATGAACTTGAACTCTAGCATAACAAAGCACATATGATATAATAGTCATCACTGAAACCTTTGTGGATGAGTTATGATTGGCATGTAGAAAAATAGAGTGGTTTAACCATTTTAGAGAAACAAGGCCCCAAAACAGGAAAGGAGGAGGACACTAGCATTATATGTCAGAAGATAGTTACATCAATGGAGATCCCAGGACGTAATCCTGGAAGCCAGTGGGAGGAAGCATGGATAAAAGCATTAAAGGGGGAGGGAACAACAAGGATGTTACGCGTGGGAGTCTACTACAGTACCCCAAGTAACGATCTGAGGAATTGGGATGATGTCTTCTAGAACAGATGACCACAAGTCAGAAAGGAGAGTGTAGTATTGGATGGGTGACTTCAACTATCCTGATTATTGCGGGAAGTCAAACTCAGCAAAACTACTCGCTAGTAAATTACTCACTTGCATCAACGAAAATTTCATGGCCCAAAAAGGTGGAAGAGGCGGCTAACCATGGGGGGTCAGCTCTTTTGGATCTGAATCCTCAACCAACAGGATGACTTGGTTATTAATGGGTGCAAGTGGTGGTATCATAGAGGGTAAAAGGGGACCATTGCTCTCCTGCGAGTTTGTTATACAATGGAAAGGAGAAACTAGGCATAGTCATGACATCGCATCTAGGCTTTATTTAGGAGAGCGGATTTTCTGTAAAAATTGGGAAACGTATATTATTGAGGGTGATCATATGGTCAGAATACTAAAAAGCTAAAAGGGGTTCAGGACGGAGGGCCTTTCTTCCAAAGGGAGCTATGAAGGCACAATTTAAAACAGTTCCAGTGTGAGTGAAAAGACAAACGGGAGGTGTCTCAAGGAAACAGGTCTGGATGACTAATGGAACTTTCAACGGTAGCTGAACAGCTGCGTTTAAACGGAAGAGTATAAGAAATGGAAAAAAGGGGGAGGAAGGAGGAAATCAAAAAAAAGGAATTAATTCAAAGAAATAGCAGGCTTGTGTAGGGGTAAAGTCACCAAGTAAAGCACAGAAATGCAAATAGTCTTAGTAGAGCGGTTAAGAACAACAAAAAGGCTTTTTTGGATATTATGTCCGCAGCAAAAGGAAGACGAATGATACGAAGGAAAAAATAGGGACATACGCTGGAGAAGATGGCAAAATGTAACCGAAGACAGAGACAAAGGCAGAAATAACTCAACACCTTCTTTGCATCAGCTCTTCTCAGAAAGGGCAAAGGGGCTCAACTGAGGATAATGGAGACGAGGACAGGATAGGGGAATTTTCAGTACAGATAAGTAAAGAGATAGTAGAGGAACACCTTATTAATCTAAATTGATTTAAGTCTCCGGGACCAAGATGAAACTCCATCCAAGGTATTAAAAGAACTGGCAATGTAATATCGGAGCCTTGGCCATATCTTTGGCAAAACTCCTGCAAAACAGGAGAGATCCATAGCAGACTGGCGGGCAGGGCAAATACGTTGTACCCCATTCTTCAAAAAAGGGGGGAAAAAAAAGAGTAATCCAACAACAATTATTCGTCAGTTAGTCTGACATCAATCCCAGGAAAGGATTCTGGGCGATCATTAAACAGCGGAGTCTGTGACTATTTAGAAAACATTCCATAAGACCACAAAAAGTCAAAATGGTTCAGACGGAAGGAACTTCCATGCCCGCATCATAATATGATCTCTTTTTCTATTAGTCGTGAGCTGCTTTTCTACCAGCTTTGTCGGTGAAGGGAATGCTGTGGACTAGCAGGATCTTCGATTTCAGTAAAGGCTTTTGACAGGGTTTCCCCATGACATTCTTGCAAACAAGCTACGTGAATGTGGCTAGCAAAACTTTTTACAGGATTTGTAATTGGTTGAACGTACCGTCCGAACAGAAATGGTTTTCAAAAATGTCTTTTCATTCTGGAGAGAAGGACCAGGAATCCGTCCTGCGGCCAAGTTTGGGCGGCTTAATTAATCGTTATACAATGACTTGGGACGGAACAGAATCCGGGGGCACTATTCATCCATTTGGCAGGCGAGACCCAACCAAATTAGGAGGATACTCGTAATAACGCAATGACGGACAAGATTCAAAAGTCAAAGGAACTGACTAGATAGCAAGCTGGGCCAAAAGTAACAAAATGAAATTCAGTATTGGAGAAAGTAATGGTACTGCACCTGATACGGATAAAAACTAAAATGCAACCAAGATAGGATAGGGAAACCTGGCTGAATGACACTAAGTGTAACTGGATCTATGGAATTCCAAAGGAGACCACAAGTTCGACACACGATGTCAACACCAATGCACGATGCAGGGACGCTAAGAAGACAAATGCAATGTTAGCGAGCATAAATACGAACGTATATTGTCTAGTTGAAGGGATATAAGTAATAGTGCCTATCTCTATTCTCTCTGGTAGACCAACCTGGAATACTGTGTCTGGTATGGGCCAACCACAATTCAAAAAGGATGTTCAGGAAAACTGGAAAAAAGTCTCCAAAGGAGGGTGACTAAAATGGGGGAGCGCTTTGGAAATCCCAATGCGGACCCAGGAGCAATGATTCAGGCAAGGAGCCATAGACTGAAGTTTTCACAAGGGGACAGTCTCAATGCTTCAGGCAGGAGCAGCAGGACGAAGTCACAATTGGGCAGTCCCAATCGTTCAGGAAGAGCATTCAGCTGCCCCTAACGTGCTTGAATCTTCCTCGCCACTCCTTTACTTGGACACCCTCACTTTCATAAGGTCTTTAATTCTTTTATGTTCTTCTCCCTTCGAGAACCCGTCTGCCGGAGGCAACTCTCAGGGATCCACCCATCTGACCGGGTGCCAGGTGTCACCTGTCCCCACGGCCTTCCTTTCCCCAGGCTGGGGCTGGAAAACCTCCAACTTCCTGGTGCCCGGAGGTGTGCGCTTCGTCAAGGTGTCCGGGGCTTGGGCTTGGAACCTCTAGTTCTGCTGACGAAGGCCTGCGCCCTCCTACCCCGGGTTCTCCGGCCCACCCGGTTCCCTACGCATGCTTCTGTTCTGGGTCTCAGGGGAGTGAACAAGGGTGAGAGGTGGCACTGGCGGTATTCGGGTCAGAGGTGCGCCAAACCAATCCCGCTCATGGACACACAAAAGCAAGCGGGATGGAGGAAGCCAGGCAGAAGAAACAGTCCAGTAACACCAACGTCGAAGGCCAAGGAACTACGCCCGGTGGAACCCACGCAACCCTCCTAACGCAAGCCCCCTAAGGCGCCAAACTAAAGCAACACAAGGGGAGGGTTGGGGGGCGTATGAGACCAAGGGTGGGGGGACGCCCCGGCACGGCGCCCGCAGCCTCACTCTGAAGAGGGGGCACCACGCCAGCGGCAGCCGCGGGGAACATGGGCTACAGGACAAACCCCGCCTCGCGCCTAAAGGCCCCGCCGGCCGCCAAAAGCCCACGCCAGGGTCGTCCTGCCTGGGCAGGAGGGCGGGGAGGACCATGCACGCGATCAGCAGGCCGGAAAGGACACTTGGGAGCGATACTGTGTATAGCCCTGGGGAGATCAGTATCCCAGATGTTAGTCAGGGCATCAACAGAATCGCCGTCAGTTCCAACCAAATAACCCTCTAGGGCTTCCTGGAACCTTTTGGGTTCCATCAACCTTCGAGGATAGACCATCCTAATAGGTCCGCCACCCCCGGGAGGGGATCTGGGTATTAGCCTTGATACTAGCCTCGACCAAGAAATGATCCGTCCATGACAGGGCAGAGATATTAGTTACCTCTGCCCACGGAGACTCCATGTCCGTACAAAAGACAACATCGAGTGTATTACCGGCAGAATGCGTGGGCCCTGGGACCAGTTGGGACAGGCCCATGGCAGTCATGGTAGCCATGAATTCCCGAGCCGCACCAGTTGGAACATAATCAACCTCAAAGGGGATGTTGAGGTCCCCCAGGACAAGAAGCCTGGGGGACTCCAACACCAGCTCCGAGACCAGCTGTGTCAGCTCGGCCAGGGAGTCTGTTAGCGCACGGGGTGGCCTGTAGACCAACAGAATGCCTAACCCGTCCTTGGCCTTCAGGTTTGTTTCCCCCTCCCTTTGGCACTGCCAGATGTCAGAAATGGGAGTCCTCACAAGGAATTTGTATATTTCTGCCTGTTCCTGAGCCTGAAAGTGGAGCTTGCATGTGGAGGAAGCTCCCCGAGGGTGTGACACTTTTAAACTGGTTTTCAAAAGAACCAAATTTGAAACCACCCAAAAATTCAAAGCATCCCATTGTGGGACAATATTTTGAAGACAATTGGCTTTTGCATTTTTGCTGCACCAACCCTCTATAATTTGAAGGACAATTGGCTTCCACAACAGGACTGACTAGTTTCCCTGTTCAGCATCCAAAAATCCTTCCAGCAAGGGCTGATTTAAGGTGGTCCTTCCCTTCTTAAAAATCCCTTGCTTATGTGTAAGGCTTTCATGGCTGGCATCCATATTTTTTTTGTGGGTTTTTTGGGCTGTGTGGCCATGTTCTAGAAGAGTTTGTTTCTGATGTTTCGCCAGCATCTGTGGCTGGCATTTTCAGAGAATGCTGGTATGGAAGAGAGTAGGGTGTGTGTGTGTGTGTGTGTGCGTGCGTGCGTGCTTGCGCGTACACACACACTCTCTCTCACGCACTCACTCTGTGTGACCCATGGTTGGGAGGACTGATTTCCATGTTAATCTCTATATTGTTCTGTTGGTCAATGGCAAGGCCTCAGGTGGGAGGATAGTAAAGATCCATTGTCTGCTGGGAAAACCCCTGCCCCTGCGTGGTTTTTTTCATTTGAATTTTG
>NC_056523.1:4970021-4973246 GCF_019175285.1 Sceloporus undulatus
TTGATAAAAGATTCAACTGATTCATTTTACAACTACAGTCACCTCTCCATTCTCGCAGACTTGAGATCCGCGGTCTTTAATGTTAATGGAGGGGCGGCCTCCATTATTTTCGATGGGGCGTACCCCTGTGGTGCGAGCCTCGAGCACACGTGTGGGCATGTGCCTCATTCAAACCTATGGGGCTTGAGTATCAGTGAGTCTCCCTTTTTGTGGGGGATCTGGAACAGATCCCAAGTGATAATGGAGGGCTGACTGTACTTGCAATTACCTGAGTGATCCAACCGCAGTTCATAGTGAGGTAAGTAGTTGCAAAACTAATGAATCAAATCTTCTATCAATTTATTTATTTTTTAGATGTGTAAATGTGTGTGTGTGTGTGTGTGTGTGTGTGTGTGGTTTCCGAGTTGGGCTACATCACTGATCATGCACAGATGGAATGACATGCACTTTGAAGCAGCACAAACTAGTGGGGATGACAATCATGGCAAAAAAGAAATGATTACAAGGAGATAATGAAAAGATCCACTTTCATAGTGGGAATGATGGATCTTTTGGAATCGATTTACCAATGCGGAGCTAAGTCGGATCACAAATCAGTTTAAATGTAAGTGGGAATGAGCCCTTGCTTTTCCTTGCTGTTGGGTTTTTCCTTTGTTTTCGGCATGAGAGAAAGCTACTGCTCCTTCCTATTTTGGCTTCATCCTTTTGACTCCATTTGAGTGTGTCTGAGCTCTGTGTATGCTCAGGAACCACACTGCAATGCATCCCTCTCTCATTTGAGAGCTAAACTAGTAGCCTATTCTCTCTCTCCCTTTTGCTCTTCCTCTTTTTTCAGATTTTAATCTGTAATTTCTCAGTCCAAGGCTGCTTTTTGCCATTTGCAATCAGGTCAGTTGGAAATAAAAAGCAAATGTCCCCCTCCCCTCATTTTCTCTTCCCTTCCCTAATTTTTTAAGTTTGAAGAGATGTTTTTACAAAGCCTCTCTTTATCTTTGTCTCGTCCTTCATAGATTCTTCAGTTCTGCTTTTAAGATGGGTGTTGTTGTTGTTGTTGTTGAGGACTGTCATATTGTGTTCTTGTGGATTTGTGAAGGCATGGATTTACACTCTGCTCATGATCAGAGAACCTGTAGAAAAAAGTGGTTGATCCCATATGCTTGCAACCCCATCTCTTTTCTATTCTGTAGAAAACTCTTTTCAGACATTAATATGGATTTTAGAATGTTGGTCAACTTTCCTTCTTCATGGATGGATGAGGAAAATTGGATTGTTATCATTTTCTTTCTACACCATGTTCCTGTTGTTTCCTTTTTGGCTTCTGTTTCCTTCATGTTATTATGCTGGAAGCTATCCTGCGCAAGCTCTATTACATGTTTCCCTTTTAAGTTAAGCTCACTTGTCTAGCTTGGAGCAAAAGAGAAACATGTAATTTAAAACATTAGTTGCCAAGTAATTTTTGAGGAACCTCCCCCATCCTCTTTCTTCTTCTCTCCTCCTCCTCCTCCTTTGTTTGAAAACTCTTTTTCAGTGTTAATTTTCTTATCAGGTTTTAAGGGGCTTTCCTTTGTGTAAGCTTACATCTGTACACAGTGTTCCTCCTTGGCACAAAGTCTCAACATACCTTGTGATTGATACCCCTTTGCTGCGGAAGTTTTTTTGTTTTTGTTTTTGAGAGATAATAATAATAATAATAATAATAATAATAATAATAATAATAATAATAATAATAATAATAAATTTTTACTCAGCCTCTCCCTTAGGATTGAGGCGGTTTACAACATCAGATAAAATAAAGTAAAATATAACATACATTAAAATACATTCTATTATTCCCTTCTCCCAACTATACATAATAAAATATCATTAAACAATTAAAATAGTAAACAGTCAGAGTCAGGGGGTGGGCAATTTTGTGTGTTCTCTATGATAATCCATGTCCGTGGGAGACTGGCTGGATTACTCTGGGAAGGCCTGTCAGAAGAGATCCGTCTTGACAACTCTTTTGAAGCTGTCAAGGTTGGTAACATTCTGGATCTCCTCCGACAGACCACTCCATAGTTTGGGAGCATCAGATGAAAAGGCCCTCTTGGTAACCGCAGTCAACGTGATCTTCATTGGTTGTAAAAGGTTTTTCCCAGAGTACTTATGGGTGCGGGGCAGATTATTTGGAAGAAGGTGATCCCGCAAATAGGTTGGACCCAAGCCATGTAGGGCTTTAAAGCAGATATCCAACACCTTGTACTGTGCCCAGAAACTAATAGGCAGCCAGTGAAGAGATTTTAAGATGGGAGTAATGTAGTCACCTCTAGCTGTCCCAGTGACCACTCTGGCTGCCATATTTTGAATTAGTTGAAGTTTCTGGAACCTCTTTTCATTTATGGAACAGAAATCGAGTTGTGAGATTACTAGTGCACATACTACAGTTTCTAGGTATCTCTGTTCCAAGAAAGGATGCAGCTGGCGTATCAGCCAGAGTTCCTTCCTCAGGTGCAGCAATTCAGTTTTATTTTTGATTTTACTTCATTTTTATTGTTATTTTTGTTTCTGTTTTCATAGAATCATAGAATCATAGAGTTGGAAGAGACCACTAGGGCCATCCAGCCCAACCCCCTGCCATGCAGGAAATCCAGATCAAAGCATCCCCGAAAGATGGCCATCCAGCCTCCGTTTGAAGACCTCCAAGGAGGGAAACTCCATTACACTCTGAGGGAGTTTGTTCCACTGTCGAACAGCCCTCACTGTCAGGAAGTTCCTCCTAATGTTGAGGTGGAATCTCTTTTCCTGCAGATTGCATCCATTGCTCCGCGTCCTGTTCTCTGGAGTTTTGTTTGAAAATAGCATTCCACCTTTTTGTTAGGTCCTTTTTATTTTTCTATTTTCATTTGGCAGTCAGCATAGTGCTCCAGTCTAGCAAGGGTTTTATTTTTATTTTTCCTTTTTTCTTATTACGAAGACTTGTGCCCAGGTGACTCCACCATTGTTTTTTTATTTTCCTGATCAGTAAGCCTAGTGGACACAGTGCTAGATAAATGCAAGTTGGGCCTGTTACAGACAGGCCAAAATAAAGCTGCTTTGAGTCACTTTGGAGGTATGGTATTTCAATGATGCATGAGTCCTAAGGGTCCAAAAGCCACACCAAAGCTGCACTCCAGTCCTTAGGACAGGAGCGTGGCTTTGGTGTGGCTTTTGGACTCTTAGGACGCATACATCATTGAAATACCATAC
>NC_056523.1:4973271-4994682 GCF_019175285.1 Sceloporus undulatus
CCGCCTCGTCTTCGGGTCCTCAATGGGGGGACAACAGTCCGAGGCCAGGTCTCTCCAATTCCCTTGCAGGTCCACACCTTCTCGGGGGTGGCACCATCCCACAGATCATACAAGGTGGCCCCTCCTCCTCCTCCTCTGTGTCCAAAATGGTGATCACTGGGTGTCCAGGACTTCCTGCTTCGGTTGCAAGTCTTCAACTTCTTTTGGGTGGCACCACCCCACGAGCACCACTTCCTTTCGCTGGGCATCTGCTTCTCTAGCAAGCGTCCTTTTTCTCTGGGTCATCAATGGTGGCACGGGGCGGCCAGGTTGGACAGACTCCTAGCTTCTTTTGCAGGTCCCACTTCTGTGGGGTGGCACCATGCGTGGGGCAGTGAAGGTGGCCTCTTCCTCCCTGGATCCAAAATGGAGGTCACTGGGGCTCCAGGTTGGCCAGGACTCCTAGCTCCATTGCAGGCCCCTGCCTTCTGTGGGTGGAATGAAGCCTTCCTCCAGGTCCAAAATGGGGGCCAATGGGGGCCCAAATGGCCAATGGCTCTCTTCTTCTTCCAATAGACATGCTTGCTTCCCTTTGGGGCCCGAGGGCGTCGACCTCTTCGGCCAGGCCACCACTTCTCCAGGAGGGCGGCCAAGGGGGCCCTCCTCTCCCCTGGCCCCAAGGAGCAGGAGCAGGAGGGCCTGAGAGGCACTGGGCCGCCCCGTCTCCTCCTCCTCCTCCTCCTGGGCCTCTTCCCGCCCTGGAGGCCTGGATGCAGACGGATGAGGCCAGGCCCAGGCCAGGAAGTGAGCAGGGTCTCCTGGCTGTTCTCCGGGAGGGCCGCCGTCCCTCCCCGCCGCCGCCAGCGCCTCCCAAGCCGGGCCTCCAGGGAGACTTGCCGACGCCTCCTGCTGCTTCGCCTCAGGGCCGCGCGCCGAGGCAAGAGGGCCTCCCATCCCCGCGGGCCTCGCTAAGCTCCCTCAGAGCCCCTCCAGCGATGGCTTCCCGGCAGAGTCACCTTCCCCGCCGGGCGCTTCTGCCCCTCACGGCCGCCAGACAGAGCATCGCTCCCGCAGCCACGCCAGCTCCTCCCGCAGCCGCTCCAAGGGAAGGGGAGGGCGGCGACGGCCGGGAAGAGGAGAGAGAGGAAGGAGGACATGGCGGCCTGCTCCTCGCCCCCTCACCCGCAGCGGGCGCCTCGGCGAGGAGAGGGAGAAGAAACAGCCTGTCCTCCTCTTCTCTCACTAGGGCCTCCTCTCCCCTCCTCCCCTCCTCTCCTCCTTCCGCCCCAGCCTCCTCTCCGACTTCTCCACCCCTTTGCTTAGACTCAGGCGGCCCATCAGGTCCTCTCAGCTACAGAAATCCCCCTGCTGCATGGCAAAGTCACACTCTCTCAGCCTCAGACAGTTCCAAGGGGCCCTAGCATTGACGCGTCTGGCACCCCTCTGAGGCTGAGAGAGTGTGGACTGCTCATGGCAGGGAATCTATAGCTTAGAGGCCCCAGTGGGCCACCAAACTCTTGGCGCATTAGCCACCTCTGAGGCTGAGAGAATGTGATGTGGCCAGTGTGGCTAAGTGGTATAGGAGCCCTTGGAGGTCTTAAACAGAGGCAGATGGCCATCTGTTGGGATCTTTGATTTGGATTCCGGATGCAGAATGGGGTTGGGCTGGAGTGGCCATAGTGGTGTCTCTTCCCAACTCATGATCATGATCCCCCTGTCAGCTACAGAGGGATCTGCCATGGGGAAAGTCACACTCTCTCAGCCTCCGAGGAGGGTCAAACTTGCCAGGACTCATGTGGCCCACTAAGGGTTGACCAGATCATGTCCTCATTTTGACAGGGATGCCTGTGCTCTGCGGTTATGGCATCTGGTCAGGATAAAACAAATGCCCTCCTTTCCCAAGACAATGTCCTACATTTCAACCTTCTGTCCAGGGAGAATTCCAAATGTACTCCATTTGAGCATGGCTGACCATACATTTAGGTTTCTGTTTTGGCTTTTATTCGGTCATGTCCTACATTTTACTCGAATACCTCAATTTTGAGGGGGGATATCTTGTTTTTTCTGTGGTCAGGGTGATGTCCTCCTTTTCCAGGACAAGTCTCACATCAGCCTTCTGTCCAGGAAAAATCCCAAATGTCCCTCATTTTTGAGCATGGCTAAGATCAGCACAAATTCCCATTTACGCAGGCTTGGTTTGGCCGTGTCCTACATTTTACTCTTCTTGTCCTACATTATTTGGGGTGTCTTCTTTTTAGGACATGTCGACCTTCTGCCCTGGAGGAATCCCAAAATGTCCCCATCTTGACCATGACTAAGAAGCATGAATCACTTATATGAATTGTTGTGGGGTTTGTATTTGGTTGTGTCCTCATTATCTTGAGGGTAGTCCTCTTTTTCCAGACAAGTCCTACATGTCAACCTTCTGTCCGAGACAAAAGTTCCTCCATGGACCATGGACTAAGAAGTATGAATTCACATTTATATGAATGGCTTTTGTTTAGTCGTGTCCTACATTTTACTCGGTATCCTACTTTATTTGGGGGGGTGTGTGTCTTGTCCTCCTTGCGGTTATGAGGACGCCTGGCCACTCTGAATTAATGCAAAAGGTCTACAAAGCAGCGGCATTATGATCTCTTTCGCTGGACTGAATAAAAGGGCGGGAAAAGGAGGCTTTTATTTGGAGGCTGCAGCGTGAGGCACAAAGGCAGAGTTGGCCTTTCTTTTCAAAGGCTGCCCTGGCAGTCAGTCACTGTTGCCTCCTTTTCCAACGGCCGCGTCGGCTGGCCCAATCAGCGCGCGCGGGGCTCCCTCTTCTTGAGGGCCCAATCAGCAAGCGGTTGCCGGCTCTCGAGCCCCTCCGGCCAATCAGCGTTCGCAGTGCTCAGAAAGGGCGGAGGGAGGGGGAACGACTCTTTAAAAGGGGTTCCGTCGAGGCGCGCAGGTTCCAAAAGGCGTTATTGGCAGCCTGGTTTCCTGCAGGCAGCTGGGCCTCTGACGCAGTGGAGAAGTGTCTGACTTCCAGAGATGGGTAAATAGCTTTCAGAATGCCCTGCAGGATACCCATTTCTAAAGTGGACCCTTTATGTGTTTTCCATTGAAGGAGATGGCTACCAAAAAATCTCCAAACAGCTGCATCCTCCTGAAGCAGGGGCAGGAGAAGCGGGGTGCCTGCAGAACATCTCTTTGGAAAGCAAGTGATACATTAAAGGTGAAGATTGGTGCTGTACAGAAGCAGATGGGTGCCGTGTGGAAAGTCCACTGAAGAAGGTCACGGTCCTGCTGGTAACGGTGAAAAGCTGTCCACTGCTTTGCTGTATGGCTCCCAAAAGAATGACCACTCTCCAGATTAAGGCAGTGACCACATATTTAGCCTGAAAGTTCATGTGTTGGATGCCCTGAGAAGGAAATGTCTTCCCTATGGCAGAAGCTTGTTGCCTTGGAGGACATCCTGTATGATTCCCTGCAAGGAAACTAGGGGCATTGGCAGAGAAAGAGAAGGACCTGGTGGGAAGGGACGCTCGACAGAAAAAGCGTGGAACTCCTTCAGGCAGAGCTGATCTTTCTGAGGGAAACGTTGGGTTCCCTTGGAGGATGCCCTGCAGGGAGCTGGATGAGCTGCAGGGATCCCAGTTTATCCACTAACAAGAAAGAATGGCAGCCTGCAAAAGACGAGGGAGGGCCTTGGGGAGATGAGGGGTCCCCTGGAGAAGAAGGTGAGCCCAAGGAGGGAGACATGGAAAGCGTACTGGAGACCGTGGGTGCCTCCCTGGAGAGACAAAGCCATGGAGTTGACAGAACAGGATTCTCAGAGAGACGGGATGCTCAAGATACAGGTATAGTTCACTAGAAGCCTTTTTCAATGGCTGCCTCTTCTAGAGTTCGAAGCGTATGGAGCCAATGGTTTTTGGGGACAAGGGGTTGCATCATACAGTAGGCCATGTGGTTGGTCATTAACTTGTTTAAAACTTGTGGTGGCCCTAAGATGACTCCATCACGCAGTTCTTGGCAACATTGTTTAGAGGGCGATTTGCATTTGCCTCCACTGAGGCTGAAAGAGTGTGACTTGCTGTGGAGGCATCCGTTGGGTTTTCATAGTTGAGTTGGGATTCAGACCCTGGTCTCTAGAGTTGTAATGCCAAACCTCCCTACAGTGCAATGCGCAAAACCAAGTACACCACACGGACTCCCTGGTTGCATGCTATCAGAAGTTATCCACATTCTTCCATGAACATGAAGTGGAGCTGGGACTAGCTTGTTTTAGAACAGAAGCGGTGAGCCGGGAACTGCAGTTCCCTAAAACAAGGTATGGATCCAGTACGTGCTTTAGTATGGGAAGGTAGTTTTAAGTAAGCTGAGCTTTTCCATTTTGAAGACATAAATTGCGAGGAGGCTCTCTCCCTCTCCTACCCCTTTTAAAAAACCAGTTTTAAGGCAAACAAGAGCAGGGCTTTTTTCCCCCCCCCCCCGCCATTGAACATATTCCATCAACAGATCATTATGCCATCTTACCTGAGGTAATATAAGTGTCTGAAGTGAGTGATACTTGAGCTTGTACTCAGGTTTTGGCAGGGACTGAACAAGTGGATACGGCTGCTGGAAAGATAAGAGACAACCACGTGGTGCAGGGACGGAAATGGCCCTTCTGTCTTCAACAAAGTAAGGCACACTATCAAGAGAAAGGAGTATTAACATTGGATTTCTGTTTCCCGTTGCAGAAATACAAAGTCCTCATAAAAACAATTCTTGTAGTCATTTCATAGTCTCCTTTCTGAAGGACACTCCCTTTCTCTGGGATTTATTCCCCCTAAGAGCAATATTGTAGTTGAATGCCATTGCCTGCCTTGTTTGCAGCAGTTCTTTAAGCATAACTCCACTTTGTAGTGGTGAGCAGGATATTTAAAATAGAGAAAGAACTTGACATGCAAGGGGAGGAAAACACTCCTAGGCTGCATCCACACTGGAGAAATAACCCAGTTTGGCACCACTTTAATTGCCTTGGGTTAAGGCTATGGAATTCTGGGAGTTGGAGTTTGTTCTGGGGCCAGAGCAGAGCTTATATGGATGCAGCCATAATAGCCTCTTAAGAAATGCTCGCAGTACCAGAAGCCTCAGGGGCTCTGGGTCAGCTCTGTGCCACCTTCAAGTACTGGAGTGAGGAAAACACTGGAGGAGCTCCATCACTAATGCGCATTGGTAAGTATTAGTCCCATGGGTGAGTCCGGCTTTCTGTGGGATTGGGCTGCTTGTTGCTGGAAATATCTTGTGAGCTGCTTTGGCTCACTCTAGGACCACTGTGTATTTCCTGCATGGCAAAAGGAGGGGCAGGACTGGGTGGCCCTTGGGGCCCTTCAAACTCTAGGACCCTATGTATTCCTTCAAGGCAGAAGGAGGGGGCTTAAAAAATGGATATTTAGAAATCAAAAGGGAGCTAAACAGCTTTACTTCAGACTGGACTACCGTTAACCCGCATGCAAGCCCTAAGAAAGCAGTATGTCCTCCTGGGCTTTCTATCCTAGACCATCGGTTTGGGAGGAGAGACCCCAAGAAGGGCCCTGATGCAATGCAAGCCCTTTCTTCTGCCATGCAGGAACTCCCATCCAAGCCTAACCGGCAGTTGGCCATCCAGGCTCTGCTTAAGGGCCTCCAAGGAAGGAGACCCCCACATTCTCCAAAGCAGTGCTCATGGCGCCCCCTTGTGGCCGCCTGAGGTAGGAAGTAGAAGATAGAAGAAAACAATAATTCAGATAATAAGGTAATTTAATAAGTATTTTCCACGTTTCTGGGAATGTTTTTTTAAAAGAAATGAAATACTTTTAAATAATCGAGTGTCCTTTATTAAGCAGCCTTTTCGAAAAAGGGACACCCAGAGGCTTGATCCACAATCCCAGGCCAGACCCTGTGCTCCGGTCTGTTAGCCCCATGCGCCACCGCTGGGTGCCGCTAGGGAACCTCTCTGGTCCTCTTATCCTCTGCCATCTGTGACCTCACGGGGAAACAGCGCTGCCTCGCTGCTCTACGGCGCCCTCCTGTGGCTACATTGCAGTTAGACAGCCTCCTCAGGCAGAAAATGGAAAAGAAATCATCATTCAAAATTACCTTTACATTTAAATAAAATAGAAGAAAAATAAAGATCGAAAATAAATAAATAATAAAATATATAAAAATTAAAAATAAAAGTAAAGGAAAAAACATAAAAAATACAAATACATTTAAAAATTAAACATATAACAAATAAATAAGATACCAAAAAATAAAAATTGTATTTCTTGATCCTTATTTCCTCGGTCCGTGCCATCCTCTGCATTTAAATTCTTTCCTCCTTCTTTACTTCTTTTTATCTCATTCCTCCTTTTTCTCTGCTTTCTAAGTTTTAACCTTCCTTTTTCCTTTCACATTCCTGCTTGCCTATTTCATTCTATATTCCTCACCCCTCCCTCCCCATTTTATTCCTGTTTTCATCTGTTCTTTTAGGTGAGCTTCTCTTGATTTATTTTCCAATTCTTATCCACCTTTTCTTTCTTTTTTCTCTTGATTATGGTTTTTTTAATATCTTCCTATCAGTCATTCCCCTTCTGACTCTTTTGTTTATTTTACTACCTTCTTCATTTATTTAGATGGTGGGTCAACAGTATTTATATTTCCTTTGTTATATCTATGTTTTTTGGTTTAATATTTATTATTTTTTCATTTATTTTTACTTTAATTTACGTTTTATTTTTATTTATATGCCAATATTCATTTTAGAGTTTATTTATATTTAATTTATTGTAATTTTGTTTCATTTCATTTCATATTTGATTTTGATTTTTATTGTCTATCTCATTTCCTCATTTTTATTATTTTTATTTCTATACTTTATTTTCATTCATTTTATTTTTAATTAAATCAATTTATATTTTATTTTATTTTATTTTGAATTTATGTAAATAATTTTATTTCGAAAATGGCCTTCCAACTCTAGAACCATGTATCCCAGCATGGCAGAGAACGAGGTGTGGACTGGGTCAGGGCCTTTGGGCTCCCTTCCATCTCAAGGACCCTAGGAATCCCGCATGGCAGAGGAACGAGGTGGGACTGGGTCAGGGCCTTTGGGCTCCCTCCATCTCAAGGACCCTCGGTATCCCTGCATGGCAGAAGAACGAGGTGTGGACTGTGTCAGGGCCTCTGGGGCCCCCTTCAATCTAAAGGACCCTATGTATCCTGCATCTCCTTTCAGTACTATGGGGGATTCTGCTAAGATCAACATAGGACTGTGCTGCTGCAATCACAACAGGATTATAGACTTGGAAGAGACGCAAGGGCCATCCAGTCCAACCCCTGCCATGCAGGAAATCGAAATCAAAGCATCCCCGACAGATGGCCACCAGCCCTGCTTGAAGGCCTCCAAGGAAGGAGACCCTACACTCCAGGGAGTTTGTTCACGTCGAACAGCCCTTACTGTCAGGAAGTTCCTCTTAATGTTGGGGTGGAATCTCTTTTCCTGGAGCTTGTATCCATTGCCGTGTTCTAGTCTCAGTCAAGTGTTAGAGACCAAGGCTTGGGAGGAGCCCTTGAAGGAATAGTCAGGAGAGATCAAATCTGGTCCAAAGCAAACACAGTTTATTCAGCTGAGGTGAACAGTTAGCACCAAGTAGTACTAAAGAAAAACTGCCGCCCTATTGGCACAGTTCCAAAACTATTTATAGACAGAGACAAACAAGTAAAAAATGTAGGATAATTGATTGATAATCATAGTATGACTGGTTAATCATCTGTGCCTGACCTTTGGGTTTGTGTATTATAATAGTTTAACTTTATAGTTTCCTAGGGGAAGAAAGGATTTAACTTTTATGTCTAACTAACTTCAGTACACACAATTGACCTTTAACATGATGGGTCATTGTTTAACATGGTAAGTCAGGCACTGATTAGTTGTATACGTGCACAAATTCATCACAACAGGTTTAATTAGTCCTACATTCTGAAGCATAATAAATCACATATCAGCACTGCTACTGCTGATATGGCATAGCTTAGTAACCTTTGAAACCAATTCTAACCAAAAACACAGTATTTGCACCTATTTCTTGTCCCTTGCAGAGCTACATTCCTATCTTAACATTTCATAGGTACATTGGTGCTAAAAACCTGCATTTTATATTTAGCTTTCCTTCAAAGGAAGCATATCTCTTGAATTGTAAATAGACATTGAATTTCTTGAGTTTGAGAATCTCCCAGTGTAACCAAATGGCCAAAGGAGGTATCAGCCTGCAGAAAGCCCCCCTACTATCTGAACTAAAGACCAGGCACAGAAAATGCAGGTCTAGGACTAACATCTTCAGTTTCTTTCTCCTGTTTCCCTGATGAAGAAGCCAGTGTCACTCGAATGCCTGCAACATGTAGGGTTGCATAAGGCAGGACCTCCAAACTGGGACAAATGTAGGGCAACATTTTCAAATGTAGGACATTTTTTTTTAAAAATGGAGGACACAGAAAAAAATTGATACTTTTTTTAAAATGTTAAGATAAATGCATGGTTCTTAGGCATGCTCAAAAGGGAGGACATTTGGCATTATTCCTAGACAGAAGGCTGAAATGTACTTCTCTTTCTGGCCAAACCCCCCCCCAATTCACAAAGAACATTTCCCACTCCCAAGCAGGCATAGCATTTGCAAGATCACAGACAGTCCTTGTGCCTTAGAAAACTACATTCCCACTTCCAAGCAGGCATAGCATTTGCAAGTCACAGGCAGCCCCGTGCATGAAAACTACATTTCCCACCCCAAGCCTTCTAGGAATTCCCCCTCTCCTCCTTTCCTTGCCCCCTCCAACCCACCACCAAACCCCTCGCCCCCTCTTTTTCCCAGGTATGTCTCAACTGGAGGGATTTATGGGACAGATCCAAAGCCTTTTTTCTTTTCTAATGGGGGCAAAGCCTTGAGAAGCCCTGGACCCTGAGAAAAGAGGAGGGGAGCTTAGAGAGGGAAGAAAGAGAAAAAGAAGATGAGGAGGGAGAGGGAGAAAGGAAAGAAAAAGAGGAAGAAGAGGAGGAGAAGAAAAAAAAAAAAAACGGAATAACAAGAGAAGAGAAGGAGGGGAAAGAGAAAGAGGGAAGAACAAAAAGCAACTTGCCTGCAAAGCCCTCTCCGTTTGGAATTGGAGCATGCCCAAAAAGGAAGCAAGAGGCTGGCCAATAGAGGCAGGGCAGTACAGCAGACCCCGCCCCTACTGGTTTCAGTCCTCCTGCTGCTGCTCCAGGCATGTTTCACAGGCAGCACTCTATAGAAGGCAGGCAGCAGCCCTGGGAGCTCAGAGTTGGGCAGCCACGCGGGGCGGGATGGGACCGGGCACGCCCCCCAGGGGTGGGAAAGTCCCGCCCAACACGTGAAATGGCAACCCAGAACATGTAATTGTGCATTTTGCTTGGTCCAATAAAGGATCATGTTTGGACGTTATTGGATTCACAACCTTGTGGTTTTGAGGGAGTGGCGCACCACTGTGCCTCCAGGGCTCTGTTTTTTTTTTTTTGGGCTTTAAAAAACAAACAAACCAGGATGAATAGAGATGGCAATGGGAAATGCCCCACTGGGAATACTTAGCACAGAGCATTAAAAGAGGAAAGATGAGAAATGGAAGGCAAGGATTGAGTAGAAGCAAGACAGGTGCCCCCAGTGGAGAAGCCAAGAATGACAGCCTTGAGCAGAAGGCCAGCCAGACAGGAGCATGGAAACAGATGCTGCTGAAAGGTCAGGAATACACTCTTATTATAGAACATGAAGTGCCCCACTGGGGTTACTGAGCACAGAGCATAAAAAGTGGAAGGAGGAGGAATAAAAGAAGGCATTTCATCAAACCCCAGAGGTTGTGCTCAGGTACTGCATCCACATCAGGCATAGGACTTTATCACATTAGCGAAATCCCGCTGGAAAAACAGGATTTAAACTAGATTTAATTTTTTATAAAAGCTGCAAATGCGGGAAGTTTATCACACCACATTCCTGCAAAGATGAAATAACACAAAGTTAAAGCAAAGGCAATAACACTTTAACTTTGCATTATTTCACCTTCACAGTGAAGTCATCTGATAAACCTCCTGCATTTGCAGTTTTTATAAAAATTTAAATCTAGTTTAAATCCTGTTTCAGTGAGATTTTGCTAATGTGATAAACTCCATAGAGTGACACTAAACCACAGTCCAGAGCTGGTTCCCCATGCACACATACACATAAACACACAAACACACACACAGTCCAGAAACGGAAACCCAGGAAGGTCCCAGGCTCATTGCATAGTCCCTTCAAAGCCAAAAGGAAATGTTTTGTGGTAGAAAATCACTTGTGGATCATCCTGGGACACCAGTAGTCTTGATCCACACTTGGCTTTCTGCCCACAAAACGCTTCATCCTGGCTTTAAAGGGACCATGCTTGGGGCCCTGTGTGGTTTCTGTTTCTGGAATGAGGGGAGGGTGGTCCCATTGGGGCAAAAGCTGGAGGAGCTGCAAATGCCTAGCCGAGTGTCCTCTTTAGGAATCTCTAGCTCCTTCGGTGAGACTTTTGCTTAAAAGGTTGATCATATAGACTGGTGCTGGAGAACCTACATTGTCCTATAGATAATATATTAACAAAATCCGTGAATAATCAAATCTGCAAAAGTCAAAAACGCAAATATGAAGAGATGGGTGTAGTGTATTTATACCCAACTCTTCAGCCAAAAGAGAGCCAGCATGGCATAGCTGTTTGAGTGTCGGACTTTGACCGTGGAGACCAGGGTTTGCTTCCCAGCTCAGCCATGGACCCAATGGGTGGCCTTGGGCAAGTCACACGCTCCCCGCCTCCTCAGGGGAAGGGAATGGCAAACCTCAACTGAACAACTCTTGACAAGAACACACACCTTGGTAGGTTCACCTCAGTGTCTTCGTATATTGGAAATGGCTTGAAGGTACACAGTACCAGCAATAAATATGCTGTCTATACTCTTCACCATCCTGGTGTCTGATGGCAACCCATAAAACATGGAACAAGCTTGTTTTCTGCTGCTCCAGAGAACAGGACCTGGAACAATGGATGCAAGCTACAGGAAAAGAGACCCCACCTGAACATTAGGAGGAACAGCCTGACAGTAAGAGCTGTTCAACAGCTGAACACACTCCCTTGGAGAGTGATGGAGTCTCCTTCATTGGAAGTCTTTAAGCAGAGGCTGGATGGCCATCTGTCAGGGATGCTTTGATTGGGAGTTCCTGCATGGCAGAATGGGGCTGGACTGGATGGACCTTGTGGTGTCTGGGATTCTATTATTTTCTTGGCAGGATTTGTTCAGAGGAGGTCCCCTGAGACTGAGAGAGTGTCACATGCCCATACTTACCCAGTGGGATTCATGGTGAAGAAGGGAATCGAACCCTGTTCTCCAGATTAATAGTCCAACACTCAAACAACTACACTGCAGCTGAGTCCCAGAGATCATATATCAAAACATCTGATATAACACAAAATGGGTATATCTCAGAATCATTGATATTTTGCCTAACCCTTCCTTACTATTAAAACCCATCAGTGATACACCTTTATTGGCCAGCCGAAAGGCATAATACACTTGTTGCAAGTTTTCAAAGCACCATGGGTTTCTTCATCAGGCAAGATGTTACAAAACAAACAGGAGGGGAAAAACACAATTGGAGATGTTAGTGATGGAGTCTTCTTCCTTGGAGGTCTTTTAGCAGAGGCTGGATGGCCATCTGTCGAGGATGCTTTGATTGTGAGTTCCTGCATGGCAGAAGGGGGGGGGGGTTGGACTGGACGGCCCTTGGGGTCTCCTCCAACTCTATGTCACAGGGAGTGATTTGATGGTGTCTTCCTGCATAGCAGAAGGGGGTTGGTCTACATTGACCCTTGGAATCCCTTTCAACTCTATGATTCTATGAGTCTATCTGTTGGGAGTGCTTTGATTGTGAGTTCCTGCATGGCAGAAGGGGGTTTAGATTGGATGACCCTTGTAGGTCTCTTCCAACTCTATGACTGCATGATTCATGTATTATCCATGACCCTTGGTGCCTCCTCTAACTCTGCAATTCTATGATGCCATGCTCCTGTCACAGGGAGTGCTTTGATTGTGAGTTCCTGCATGGCACTGGATGGCCCTTGGAGGTCTCTTCCAACTCTTGGAAGCCCTCCAATTTATGGTTCTAGTCAGATGCCAACACAGCTACCATTTCTTAGCTGCAACTCATGCAACACGTTTGTTAAATGGCCAACGCAGCAACCTCGTCGCGCCTTCCTTACTATATACATTATTCTTCGTGGCAAACTGGAGGTACCTGAGCGCCCCTGCTGGCGGATCCTGAGAATTGCATAGAAGAAGCCGCTCTGCCGGGAAGGAGGAGGAGGGCGGGGTTTATTTTTACAGCGGTGCGCGCGGGAGGGGGAGGGGGGAGGGAACGAGGAATTTCCTTATTTGGTTCGCAGCTGTGATTGGATTCCTGGCCGCGCGCCCCGCCCCTTGTTCGCCCCGCCCTCCCAGACCCGAACCTTTAAAAGGGGGCTCCGACGACGGGACGCGCAGCTCAGTTGCGGGGGAAAGTTGAACGTGTTGGAAGTGCTGCTGTGTCAGAGGCGCGTGAGAGGCTGATGGAGGCGGAAACCCTGGAGGAGCGCTACTCCCCGGAGGAGCTGAAGCGTCTGCGGGGGAAGCTGGAGGGGCTCCGGGAGAACCTCGTCTCGGCGGCGGTGAGGGAGGCAGGGCTGCGGAAGAGGCAGGTGACGGTGGGGAGGACCTCTCTGGGCGAGTGCCTGAGGCAGCTGAGGGAGGCCCAGGAGGGCTTCCTCAACCTGTTGGAGAAGAGCCTCATTCTCATCGACAGGGTCGAGCTCCTGAGGGAGAGAGAGGCCCAGAGGAAGAAGAAGAAAAGCCCAAGAACAACAAGGCTGGAGGCAGCCAATCAAGATGGAGGTGGCGGCAACAACAAGACCGTCCCTCCAGGGCAAAGTGAGGGCCAGACAGGTGGCCCTGAGGAGCAACAACATCCACAGCACCTGCATCCACCCCTGGCTCCCAAGGAGACCCTTCCTGAAGAGGAGGGCCGAGAGGGCTCAGGTCTACAAAAGAGTGAGATGGAGGGGGACCAACAGCCTGACCTCCAAGGAGAGGACCAAGACCCTGGAGATGACGCAGGTGACCAAGTCAGCGGAGATGACAGCAATGGAGATGGCAGTGAATGCAGCAATGATGGCAAGGAGGCCTCAGATCCACAAAAGAGTGGGGCTGGAGGAGAGGCACAGGATTCTGGTGACGAAGAGAGTGAAGAGAACAGTGAAGATGTTTGTAGCGATAAAGATGAGGATAGTGAGGATAACAGTGATGTGGATGACTATGATGAAGACAAAGACATGGGTGTCTGGTGTGATGCCCTGTGGGCAGATGTGGGTGAACTGGAGCAGAAGGTGGGCATAATGCAGAATGTCTCACAGGAGGAGGTGGATGCCTTGAATGCAAAGGTGCATGACTTTTTTGACAACTTAAGGGACATTATGTGGGAGGTGGGAGGTGACCTAAAGAAGAAAGTGATTCACTTGTGGTCTTTCATGTGGGAAATCCCATTGCAGGCAGTAGCTGCCCTACAGGAAACTTTGAACAGTTTCTTGCCAGTGGAATTGACTGCATTAAAAAAGGAGTCTGATTCCCTGAGGGGTTTTCTGCAGGCTATCCAAAGCCAAGACACAGTGGAGAAGCTGGCTGGCTTAATCGTGAGTTCACTTGCAGGATGCCCTGACGGATTTTCCACTGTTAAAGTTGAGTGTTCCATATGATGTCCCACTGAAGGATGATGATGCCATAAAGCAGGGACTGGATACCTGGTACTCTGCACTGCTGCATGTCCTACTGAAGCAGGGGCAGGAGAAGGTAGATGCCTTGCAGGAGAAGGTAGATGCTGTGCAGAATATCTCTCTGAAGCAGGTAGCTATATTAAAGGTGAAGATTGGTGCTGTACAGAAGCAGATGGGTGCCCTTTCAAAAATCCCTCTGAAGGAGACGATGATCCTGATAGCAGCGGTGCATGAACTGTCCTGTGCTTTGTCATTTTCCTTAAAAGAAATGATCCCTGTGTGGAACAAGGCACATGACCAGGTATTTACCCTGAAGACTCGCAAGGGGGATGCCTTACAGGAACTGCATCCTCTGTGGAAGAAACTGGATGACTTGCAGGATGCCCTTGGTCGTGTTCCCATTAAAAAGCTAGAGATACTTAAAAAGAGAGTGAAGGAGTTGCCTTGAAAGGTGGTCACTTTGCAGATTAATCTATTGGACTCCCTGGAAGAAGAACTGCAACTTCTGAAGGACAAATTGAATTTCCTGAGGGATCCTTCCTTGAATGTATTGGAAGAAGAGCTGGATGAGCTGCAAGAAACACTAGATGGGATGCGGCATGATCGGGATTACCCACTGCAGGAGGAGGTTGGTACCCTGCAAAAGAAGATGGATGCCCTGCAGAAGAAAATTGGTGCATGGCAGAAGACAAATGCCCCCCTGCAGGAGGTCGAGGAACTGATGGAAACAGAGAGAAGTAGCTTCTCTGAGACACTGAAAGCTCCAGAGGCAGGTATGCTTACCTAAAACCCATTCTCACTGACCAGCTTTTACTAGAGTTGGAAATACATAGAATCATAGAGTTGGAAGAGAGCACAAGGGCCATCCAGTCTAGCCCCATTCTCCCATGCAGGAACTCTCAGTCAAAGCATCCCTGACAGATAGTCATCCAGCCTCCAAGGAAGGAGACTCCACCAAAATCTCTGAGGAAGGAGTTTGTTCCACTGTCGAACAGCCCTTACTCTCAGGAAGTTCCTCCTAATGTTGAGGCAGAATCTTTTTTCCTGGAGCTTCCATCCATTGCTCCAGGTCCTATTCTCTGGAGCAGCAGAAAACAAGCTAGCTCCCTCCTCAGTATGCCATCCTTTCAAATATTTAAACAGGGCTATCATATCACCTCTTAACCTTCTCTTATCATCCCCAGCTCACTAAGGCACTCCTCATAGACGAACCCATAGAGCTAGAATACTTTTGCATAAGACTTAATAAGCTATGATACTGATCCATAAAAACGAATTCCAAAATGTTACAATCAGGCAATGTTTTATTAGAATCACCCAAATCTTCACAGCCCTTCAGGAGTATAGTTGGTGTTATAAAAAGGAGATGATGGGTAGGTGAAGAGGGAAAAAAGACTGTGTTGATATTTATATCATGAAATCTGTCTTCCAGCGAAGGTGAGAAAGAGGCACAGGCTTAAACAGACTTATATCTACCAATAATAATAATACATTTTATTTATATCCCGCCTCTCCCTATAGATCGAGGTGGATTACAAAAACACAAACCTATTTTAAATAATCCCCCTACCCTAACCCCCTCCCCACCTTAAAAACAGGATAAATATACAGCAACAACAGTATAAAATACTTAATTAAAATTAAACATATAGTACTTGAGGCGAGGCATCTTGGGGCAGACAGGAGCCATCAATATCAATGGATACCAGGTGCCTTGGCTACATTGGAATGTGCATGATATCTTGTAGGGACTAATCTGTTTAGGTCTGCCTCTTCTTTCACTGTGCAGACCTTATGTTTTCAACATCAGTTCATCACTCTGTTTCATGTTTGATATGCTGACTATTTTATTAAGTCATCTGGAAGGTAAGGAAACTTTTTATCCCTTCTGTTTTGTTGATTTTCAATTCTACTTCCTGAGCTGGAAGGCGGCGCAAAGGACCCTTCTGTTTCTCCCCTAAGTGCTTATCCCTTTTGTGCCCACTGCCTCTTATTTCTAGTTTTTGAGCTTTTCCAGCTGCATCAAGATATCCAGGGCAGTTTGTTGAAACCCTAACACTTGCACAGTCTCTCTGCTTGGTTTCTATTATCTTTAGGTTTGGTTCTTGTTCTCTCTCTCAAACTGAATATGTAACTGTTCATCCAAATCCAGGAGTCCCTAATTAACTGATACTTTTAATCTGTACTGTGGTTACATAGGCCTGTTACAGACGGCCAAAATAAAGCTGCTTCGGGTCTCTTTGGAGGTATGCTATTTAAATGATGCATGGGTCCTAAGAATCCGGAAGCTGTACCAAAAGCTGCACTCCAGTGCTTAGGAATAGAGCGTGGCTTTGGCGCAACCTCCGGACTCTTACGACCCATGCATCATTTAAATAGCATACCTTCAAAGAGACCCGAAGCAGCTTTATTCTGGCAGTCTGTAACAGGCCATAGTATCTTTTTTGTGCTCCTAATTGCCTTGGCTGGTAGTCTTTCAGCAGCAAAAGGGGAGGGGCATTTAATGCATGAGCAACATGTAACCAACCTGGCTGCTACATTTGGTTGCATACCACCAATCTTGCAACCGTTTCCCTCTAAAGCAGGGATAGGCAACCTTTTTGAACCGGGGGCTGTCCCTCAGACAACTGGGGGGCTGAAGCCGGGGGGGTGGAGCTTCCACCCTCCGGGGGCGGGGCCGCATGCTGGGGGTGGAGCCTTGTGCCGGGGGTGTAGCTTCCACCTTCCGGGGCGGAGCCGCATGCCGGAGGCGGAGCTTCCACCTTCCAGGGGCCAGGCCTCCTCCTCTTTGCCGGCCCCTGACGGGGTCCCAGGCCCTGTCAGAGGCCGGGAAAGAGCCAGCAGGGGCCGCCAATGCTGGAGGCCTCCCTCTCTTTGCCGGCCCCTGACGGGGCCTCAGGCCCCATCAGAGGCTGGCAAAAAAGCTGGCAGGGGCTGCCAGCACTGGAGGCCTCCCCCTCTTTGTTGGCTCCTGACGGGGCCCCAGGCCTCATCAGAGGCCAGCAAAAGAGCCGGTGGGGGCCACCAGCTCTGGAGGCCTCCTCCTGTTTGCCAGCCCTTTTGCTGTTGCTGGGGCCCTCCAAGAGGGCTCCGGCAGCGGCAACAGGCCTCTTGGAGGGCCCCAGTGACAGCATTGGGCCTCCGCTGCCGCTGCCGGAGCCCTCCTGGGGGCCCCCAGCGATAGCATCGGGCCTCCTAGAGGCCGCTGCCAATGGCGGTGAAGTCTCGCACAACCTTTTCTGTGGTCGCGTGAGATTTCACCGCTATGGGCACCGCCATTTTTTCACCCAAAATGGCGGGGCAGTCTTGTGCAACCTCGGGGAAGGTTGCGCGAGACTTGGCCGCCATTTTGGGGGGGAAATGGCGGCGGCCATAGCGGCGCAAAGCTGCAATTGGTGGTGGCGGCAGCGGCAGCCGGGGGCCGGTTGAAAGGCCTCCGCGGGCCGGATCCGGCCTGCGGGCCAGAGGTTGCCGACCCCTGTTCTAAAGCAAGCTGTATCCCCACTCGATACCTTGTTTTAGCATGGGAATGCGGTTTTGAATAAGGGGCAAAATAGATCCACCCATGAGAAAGTTGGATTGGGGCTATGGCAACCATATGTCGTGGCCCCAATCTGCCTTTTTCCTGACCCAAAAAGAAGCGGCAAATTGCCACTCCTTTTTGCACTGGCAAAAGTCTGGCTTTCCCCACCCCACTACAGGTTTATGGTGCTTATGCAGTGTGTAAACACCACTCTGCTGGAGCACCTGGAAGCCAGCCCAAGTGTGAGCAGCCAGATATCTGGAAGCGGCTTCCAAGCACACAGCGTCAAAATGCTGCACTCTGAAGTCACCTGGAAGGTGGCGCAAAGGGGCAGTCTGTTTTGCCCCTAAGTGAAGCTTTTCCCATTTGGAGAAATTTCATGGGGTTGGGAGAAGTTTAAGCTTTCCCCTCTTCCTGGGCAATGTGTCTCATCCCCCACCCAACCAATTTTGAGGACAAACAAGAGCAGGCTTTGAGAGGAACCTCCCTCCCCCGCATTTAACCTTGTCCATCAAGAAAACACTATTGAATCCTGCCCATGGTCATTTAAATTAACTTATACACTGGTAAACTTAGAAGTGTGGCAACTGAATGATACTTGAGCTGTACTCACGAGGGATCATGTTTTTCCAGGGGATAAACAAATTAATGCGGGTGCCAGAAGGATTACAGACCAGCCAGCTAACATGGTGGCCAAAATGGCTGTTCCATCTTCGTTTGAGACAACAAAGTAAGATATACTTTCAGAGTTAATGAAATAGTTACATCTGTCTCCCACTGGATGCACCATCGGCGTCTGAAGCTCAATATGTCCAAGACCGAGCTTCTTGTTTTCCCACCTAAGCCCACCCTTCACTACACCTTTTCTGTTTCTGTCAATAACATTTCTATCCAGCCGGTCCAGGAAGCCCACAGTCTTGGTTTCATCTTTGATTTTGAACTTATGGTGACTCTAAGGCGAACCTCCTCCTGGGGTTTTCTTGATAAAGTTGTTCAGAAGAGGTATGCCATGCCTTCGCCTGGGCTGACAGTATGTGCCAAGGTATAACTGGGAGGGTTTTTGGCCACGTTGGGAATCAACCCTATCCCCAAAATGTTAGTCCATAATCAAAACCACTATACCCCTACTGGCTCACATAACATACCTTACTGTTAGCCAGTTCAAACATCTCCTCTTCTATTTGCTTGGTATAAGCTGCCCGTTTCTCCCTCGCTGCTGTTGATCATTACCTGAGAGATGTTTTTCCGCACTACCAAAACAAGGATACACCCGTTTCTAGTCTGTTTACTCATTATTACTTCAAATTTTAAATTGTTCTAAGCCATCTTGATATAGGGTGATATATGTGTGTGTGTAGCTGCCTTCAAGTTAACTTCGACTGGCAACCCTGTGAATGAATGTCTCCAAACCTCCAATATAAAAATAACATAGTATGTACAAGTTGCTGGCCAAGCTATAAGGAGTCCCTATCTAACTGATGCCACATATTCTCCGTCAAATTGCATATTAATTTCTTCTATCCTGAGATAAGAAGTTCATTGGTTCAAGCTTTGGTGAATATTGTGAGAGTCACCACTAGCTCACCAGCTGTTTTTGTGGCCTCTAAAGCCATCATCACTGTAATAGGTAAAAGTAGGGCATGAAGAGAGTGTTTTGTGCTATTGGAAGTCTAATAATAATACAGACATGCCTCAGTTCACAAAGTTCTGAGAAAGATCTTCCTTTATAAAAATCTGTTTACCCCTGCAAAGCTCCCACCCCCCTTTGCTCTTGTCCTGTGTTCAGCTGGGGGGTTCAGCAGCATCAACACTGGAAATAGGTGAAGGAGGCAGGAGCTAGAGAAATCAGACTTTCAGTACTGGTTGCGCAGCCTACCTTCAATAAACACATGCAATAAAACCTGAGCTAGGGAAAGAATACTGATTCTACTGGAGCTGTGCATGCCTGCAATAACAAGGTAAATAGCAACTGCCGCCAGAATCTCTAAACACCCAAAGAGATAAGCCATCCTTCAGCGTATTTTAAAAGCTCTGTATTTAGCTCTCTGTGTTTAGCTACCAATATGGAAACTTAAGGAAAGAGGAAGCTGGGGAAAGAAAACCATCATTCCTGAATACACTCTAGAGAAAGTTTCAAGTGGTCACTAGAAGATCTTTTTTGTTTTGTTTCGACTTGTAAGGCTTACCTGACCTAGTTGTTTCATTTCACATGATTATTATTAATTTGCGGAGGAAAGAGGAGGTTTGCTGCAATATATTGAATGACTTTAGGGTTTGTTGTTTGTGGGCAGGAACCTACCCTATTCCTTCTGTGTTATTTCTGCTTCTGGTGCTGAATTTTCTGTTAAGTAGCCAGCTGGGGAATTGAGGTATAAACTTTATTAACACTGCTGGAGATATATATAAATTTCACATCCACCTACACCAGTCCATGTGATTTATTAAGAATTCCATCTGCAAGTAACTCAAAAAGCTCGTCTTCTCTTCCCAAAAATCTATGACAGAACCTGGGTGGAAAAGTAAGAGGGTGGGACAAAAAAAGTAAAACTGAGAAGCCGAGGTAAAAATCAAAGATATAGCTATGAAAGTAGACTGAAGTCTACAAAAGCTCATGATACCAATTTCTTTCTTTCAGTTCGTCTCAAAGGTGCTATGAGACTCTCTTACTACTGAGAAGCCGAGGGTATTTGGGGAGCATTTTTTTTCTGTGAATCTCTTCTAAGCAAAGAGGACAAGCCAATTCTCCTCAAACCATCCAGCTTTCCATAATATCATCCAAAAATACCACACAGCAAAACCACAACCAAGCCCCTTCCTGTAATGCAACAACAAAACAGGCCCAATCCCACAGAAAACTGCCTCAACCAAGGTAATAATACTGTACTTACAATCTGTGAACTATTCGATGGCGCTCCTCCAGCGTGACCTCCCCATGCCACATTTCCTACCCCCGTACTTGATGGTGGCACAGGCTGGCACAGAGCCCTCGAGGTTTCCAGCACTTCCAGAATTCTGTCCAGCATTTTAAGAAACTGAAGATAGGAAAGTATGAAAGCTTTTTTCCCTTTCTTTGTATTTCAAGTTCTTTCAGCACTTTAAATATCCTTGCTCATTATTACAAAAATTGAGATTGCAACAAGACAGGTAATGACATTCAACTACAATTTTGCTGGGGGAAATAAACCTCAAGAAAGATGGAATTCTTTCAGAAAGGAAAGTACAAAGACTGTAAAATAAAGGTTTTATTGAGGGCTTGTCACCTCTGCAACCGGAAACCGAAATATATAATAATATTATTATTCTTATTATTAACTTTATTTCTAGAGGTTTGTTAATTATACACCCGCGCTGTACAAGTTGGTAAAATAGAAATATATAAAAGCCTGCCTAAGGCGTACACTCTAAAATAATAAGAATTAAATAGAGGGATAGATAAAATTACCCTGTAGAAAGAAAAGACAAATTAAAACTCAAATATAAAAGCAAATCACATCAAAATTATCAGACAGCCAGATGACAATCACAAAATTCCCTGAGAACGCTTCCCTAACAATATGGTTTTCAGCTCAGCCTTAAAGCTGGTTAGGAGAGTGATGAGCCATGGAATGCAGAGGAAGAAGGTTCCAGGAATGAGAGGCAGAAAGAGAGAAGGGACGGATCCGGGATGGGGCAGAGGAAATCCTGGGTTGAGCAAGGGGACTTGGCTACCAGAGCGGAGAGCGAGAGCGAGTAGGATGTGGGAGAGAGAAGATGGGTTAATAAAGAGGGGCCAGTCCATGCAGGGCTTTAAAAGTGAGTAACAAAAGTTTTGTACCTGATGTGGGAAGGAAAAGGGAGCCAGTTAAGGGAGGACAACAGAGGGGGAGACCGCGAGCGAAATATGCGTGCAGCTGAATGCCGAACAGAGATTAATGGGTGGAGGTGAGAGAGAGGAAGCCCTGCCAGGAGGAGATTACAGTAGTTTAGTCATGAGACCACTAGGGCATGAACCAGTGTTTTTGCAGTAGAAGCTGAGAGATATGGACGGATTTTGGCAATATTATACAGAAAAATCTACAGACCTTGGCTGTAGTCTGGATCTGGGGGATAAATGCCAAAGAGGGAGTCAA
>NC_056523.1:4994707-5005131 GCF_019175285.1 Sceloporus undulatus
TTTCGGTTGGCCAATAAAAGTATCACTGATGGATTTTTGTTTGTATTCTTTAACACAAGAGTAGACATCAAAAGTTCCATCATCAGATACCTCAAGCCACCCAACATCATTTTACAAACTTAAACTGCCCAAAAGTATGACTCCAGGGTTGCTCAATAGTTTACGCACAGCAATTTCACACAGCATTGTGTGAGAGGAGGGTGTTGTAGACAACAGCTTAACAATTCGGTTTTAAGCAAAACAAAAAAGAATGACCATGTACAGGAATTCAGTTACCAAGGGATAGCCCTGCATTTAGGCTATGGTTGCCAGGGTAAAAATTGGAAAAGGCCCCTGTATTTCCAATGATGGTGGAGGAAATGGAATTTCAGCAAGTGTCATTTAGTATCTGGTTGCATGCAACATCAGTTGACAATCCCTCCTCTTAGCAACCACAAACAGAAGTCGTCTCCAGTTTTCACTCCAGCAACCTAATGATGGCTGTCTCAGGCTCAGACAGTGCAAAAATGAACAAAATAACTAGGCAAACAACATCTTTCTCCCTCTTTCTCCTCTTATGCAATGTTTAGTTCCTGGCTTGTCTTAAAATTAATTTTTCAAAGCTTTCAACTCAGAGAGTGGTGGTCTTTAAGCAGAGGCTGCATGGCCATCTGTTGGGTATACTTTGATTGAGAGTTCCTGCATGGCAGAATGGGGTTGGACTGGACAGCCCTTGGGGTCTCTCCCAACTATAGGATTCTATGATAACAACAATATCTTTATTGATATTATTACTATTATTATTATGCTTATCCCACCTTTTCCCCTGAAACAGAACTCAAAAGTGGTTTGCAAATGAAATAAGGAACAACATAACTTAAACCATGCAAAAGATTGTCATTAAAATATAATTAAACTGACCAGCAGTTTAAGCATTGTACGAGTCTGGAGACTGGTTTCAATTCCCAGTTCAGCCATGTAAACCCACTGGATGACCCTTGACAAGCCACGCTCTCTCAGCCTCAGAAGATGGCAAAAGCAAACCCCCTCTGAACAAATTGTACCAAGAAAACCCCATGATAGAGTTCCCTTAGGGTCCCCATAAGTCAGAAATGACTTGAAGGAACACAACAATGAAATTTATCACATGGGAGGGAAGCACCCAAATCATGGGACTCCAATGGCAAAAACAATTCAAAAAATCCATTTTAAATACCTTTTTAAAAAGTTAAGAAATTGTTTCAGTGAGCCATGAAGACCTTTAACTGAAATCCTGGAGAATTTGTGGGCAACAAAGACAAAAATAACTGAAAGGGACAAATGATGAAAACTCAGCCAAACTTTAACTCTCCAGCTTTTCTGCAATCTTTTTTCCCCCTCAGCCCTCTTTTCCTCTTACCTTATTCACACAGTCCAGTCCGGTGAGGGTTTGCACAAAAGAGCAGCCTAGCAGGAAACGCTGAATTTATACCACGGCTGCTGAGTAATATCATATTTCATCATTCCTGTGTCTCTCATCCCACAGTTACATTTCAGACAATGGCAGGACAATCCAGATTCAGTGTTCCCTGCCTTCTGCCACAGACTTGAGTGATACTTCTTTGAAGGAGGAACAAGGGGGATGGTTTATTCATTTATTGTTTATATTCATTCATTTATTCATTTATACTCATGTATAAGTCCAGAAATTTTGGTCCAAAAATTGACCCAAAAAATGGAGTCGACTTATCCACGGGGCAATGTAAGTACAGTGCACCCATGTTATACGCTGGAAGCCGCGAGAGAAGGAAGGGAGGGGCACGCTGGAAGGAAACTGGTGCGCGCTCCTGTGGAGTGCCCTCGCGCACTGTGCCGCAGCAGATATGAGCCCCATTCATTTGAATGGGGCTTGAGCATCCACGTTTTTTTCCTTTACGTGGGGGTCTGGAACAGATCTCCCACGTAAGGGAAGGGCACACTGTACTGTACTTTATAAAAACAAGCCATTCACCGCTTTAACTCTATGGAATTCTGGGAGTTGGAGTTTATTGTGAGCCCAGAGTGATGCCCCTGAGGGGAGGAAAAGAGACCCCCGGGCTGTCCCACTCCACCCTCCCCTAAAGGAGGAGGAATGGGGGAAGAAGAACAACTCTTTGGGGCTAATAAAAAGGGGGAGTTTTTCCCCCTCTTTTTGAAGCCCCCTGGCTCTGGAGGAAGGAAGGGAGGGAGGGAGGCAAAAAAATCCCTGAGTGGCACAAGGGGCCAGGAGCAGGGCAAGCCCCAAGCCCACCGTTTTGGGCAGAGAGAGAGCTGTAGGGCACCTCATGGAGAGCCACTTTTCCTCTGTCAAAACAGCTGCTTTTCCTCCCAGCTGCCAGGAAGACCTAGGAGCCCCAGAAGCCAAAACAAAACGGAGGTTCATGGGAATTGATGGGGGGGGGGGGAATCCCAGAGCCAAAACAGACATGCATATCACCAAACATCATCGAACTGAATGCAAAGTAGCCTAGTTCACCGAATTTACTTAAGTCTGGATTGATGCATGCGTTTGGAGTGCGTTCGGAATGCCAGCGAATGCGTGTGATAACCTTTTGTGCAATAATGTGAATACCCATGATTGCATTCGGGATGACACTGGGTTATACTTCCAATTTCCGTCGTGTGATAACGACCAAGGTGAAGGCACTCATTAACACAAGAAACATTCAGGGGGAGATGTTGTGTTGGCCATTAAATAAATACAAACAATTCCATCTCCAACATCTCCAATTGTTTCTTTTTGCTCCTGTTTTGTTTGTAACATCTTGCCTGATGAAGAAGCCCATGGAGCTTCAAAAGCTTGTAATGAGTATATTACGCATTTCACTTGGCCAGTAAAGGTAATATTGATGGATCTTTAAACTTCTGTGAGGACTTTCACAACAGGAGGTCTTGCCTGGAAGCATCTGTCTTCTAACCCCAGGCTGAGCAACGTATGTCCCGCAGGCCACATGAGGCTCTACCTAGTTGTTTTTATAGCCCCCACCAGTGATGGTAAAAAAAATATTTTATAAATGTTTGTGGAGTTTTTATGTTTGTTTGTTTGTTTCTTGGTGCAGCCATCCAAGGTTCCCACCTTCCACCATCATCCACCCCTTATCTAACCCATATCTAGTACTAAATTTATGCCCTACAGACTCCTTGTTTACTTTGTTTCCTTTGGGCCATTTTCACACTACATAATTATGGTGCTATGATTAAGTGCCATGGTTCTACTATTTTCATGAATTAATCCAAATATATAAGGTAAATGAAGTTTAGGGAGGGGTATTTCACCACTTCGATCCAATGGGAGAGGCAGGTAAGAATTTATTTATTTATTTATTTATTTATGTATCTTAGAATCCCAATCCAAAGCAAAGATAATGCAGGAAAGTATCTCTGAGCATGTGCAGATATTCAGAGTCCCATGGAATCCTAAATAAAAGTAAATGGCAAGTAACGCCAGCTCTTGGTAAATAATACATATGTGCATAGGATTCTGCTGGATCCTGAGCCAAGCCAAATGATTTGAACCAATTCTGGAGTTCCTTCTGAAGAAAACAGAATTCCAAATGTGAGACTCAGTGCTTTGGGTCAGAAAGACAGGCTCCTGCATTTTTGGAAAAGAAGCAGAAGCAAAAGCAACTTAAGTTTCATTTCTCTGAAAATGCCTAGAGGCAGAAGGAAGGAATTAAAGTTGATTTGGTTCAGTGACACTGCAGGGGCGTAGCTGGTGATCTGTGCTTGGAAGTATTTATTACATTGTTAATACACACTCAGATGCACCCATTTCCTGTAGTTAGCAAAGTGAACATATGTGTTTTGAACTTGATTCCTGCCCATTGTTTTGAGTTTTCTTTCCATATTGATTTCATTTTTGATTAACTATTTCTATGTGCTATTGTAACTAACTATTCCACTATATTTTCTTCCTTTGTTTGAACAACTTTTTTCCAGTGTTAATTTTCTTATCAGATTAAGGGGTTGCCTTTGTGTAAGCTTACAACTGTACACCGTGTCTCTTGGCACAACGTCTCAACATACTTGTGATTGATCCCATTTGCTATGGGAGGGGGTTTTTTTGTTTTGCAGTAATAATCATACCCAATACTTACTACTACTACTAATTATTTTTACCCAAACCTTCTCCCTCAGGATTGAGGCGGTCTTACCATCAGCTAAATAGAGTAAAATACAGCATTAAAAATACATCTATTAATCCTTCCCCCCACTATTACTAATAAATATCTTAAAACAATTAACATAGTAAAAACAGTCAGAGACCGGGGGGGAGGTGGGCTAATTTTGGGTGATTCTCTGATAATCCATGTCAATGGAGAGGAGGAGACTGGGTGGATCCTTGGGGAAGCTGTCAGACGAGTATCCATCTTCGGGGGGGGGGGGGGGGGGGGGGGGGGGGGGGACAGCTCTTTTGCATCTCCTCGACAGACTACTCCATAGTTTGGGGCGATCCGTAACCATGGTCTTCATTGGTGTAAAAGTTTTCCCAGAGGACCTAAGTGTGCAGGGCAGCTATATGAAGAAGAAATCTGCAAATATGTGGACCCAAGCATTGTAAGGCTTTAAAGCTGATATCCAACACCTTGTTACTGTGCCCAGAAAACGAATAGGCAGCCAGTGAAGAGATTTTAAGATGAGAGTAATGTAGTTATGTCTAGGTGTTTTTTTTTCCCCCGGGGACCACTCTGCCTGCCATATTTTGAAACTCGTTGAAGTTCTGGACAGGCACAAGGGTAAACTATGTAGAGTGCATTACAAAAATCGAGTGTGAGGTTATTAGTGCACATCTACTCAGTTTCTTGAACCTCTGTTCCAAGAAAGGACGCAGCTGGCCTTCAGCAGCTGGAGTTCCTTCTCAGATGAGCGATTCCGTTTTATTTTTATTTTAGTTCTTTTCTTACTTTTGTTTCTGTTTTCATTTCGAATCATGGAAGAGACCCCCACGGGCCATTCAGTCCAACTACTGCCATGCAGGGAAATCCTCATCAACGATCCCTGACAGATGGCCACAATCTTTTGCTTTTTAAAGAACTCTTAAGGACGGGAAACTTCCACCACCACTCATTGATGGGTGTGTTCCATGTAAACAGCTCTTACTGTCAGGAATTCCTCCTAATGTTGAGTGGAATAACTTATCCTATCGTTGTATCCATTTTTATGGCTCCGTCTCTGGAGTTTTGTTTGAAAATAGCATTCCCTTTTTGTTAGGCCCTTTTATTTTTTATTTTCATCACTCAGTCAACTAGTGCTCCAGTCTAGCAAGGGCTTTATTTTATTTTTCATCTTTTTTGATTACGAAGACTTGTGCCCAGGTGACATCACTTTCGTTTTTTTTTATTTCTGTCAGTAAGCTAGTGGTCACAGCACTAGATTAAATTGACAAAGTTGGTCGTGCGTTATAGTTAGTTTGATTCAACATTTTTCTCGCTTTATTTTTGATGTGAGCTTTGTTTTCAACTATAAATGCGTTCGGAGACAAACCTGCTCCTCGATCCCTGTCCCTCTGGCTATCGGCTCAGGGGGGACGGTGGTACCTTCAATGTTACCCAGATCATCAATACATCTCTGAGGGATGGGCAATTCCATCAGCTTGAAATTGGCCACTGTTAAACCTCTGCTAAAAAGCCCTCCCTTGACCCCCTGATGATTAACAATTATCGGCCAGTCTCGCTATTGCATTTTTGGGGAAGGTAGATTCGAGCACGGCGGGTTGGTGCAACTCCCAGCTTCAATCGATCTTCGGATGAAACAGACTATCTGGACATTTCAAAACTGTCTTTCAGGGGTTTACGGGTGTTGAGACGGCCATGGTCCGCCTGGTCGATGATCTCTCGTTCGGGACTCGACAGGGAAGCCGTGTCCCTGTTGTGCTCTTGACATCTCCAGGGCGTTTCGATTACCAAGACCAGGTATTCTTCTGGCGCGCCTGGCAGAGTTGGAAATCGTGTGCACGCGCCTCCAGTGGTTCCGGTCCTACCTCCTCGGGGATGTTCCAGATGGTTGCAGCTGGGAGAGTGTGCTCCGGATACGAGGGCCCTCACAACTGGGGTCGCGTCCCTCAAGAGGCCCTTCTGTCTTCCCATGATTTTCAACTTTACATTGAAACCGCTGGGAGAGATTCATTGGAGGACATGGGGCGCGGGGTTATCAGTATGCTGATGAACCCCAAATGTTCTTCTCTATGTCTCCGACTGATGCAGTGACTTGGGGATGGCATCTCTCCTCTCGTGGCTGTGCCTGGAGTCAGTACTGGGCTGGATGAGGGAAAACCGACTAGTCTGAAAATTCCAGAGAAAAAACGGAGGTGCTCGTTGATAGGTTCTCTGCCCGGGAGATGGCGGTGGTCACCTGTTGCTGAACGGATATGCTCCCCGTAAAAGGACTGGTACGCATCCTGTGGGTGCTCCTCGACTCGTCGCTTCCACCTTACATCTCAGGTGGACGCGACGATCAGGAGCACCTGTACAGATTCGGCTGATCGCAGCTGCGTCCCTACCTGGGCCAGAGGCGACCTTGAACGGTTGGTCCCGCTTTGGTAACCTCTCAAACTGGATTTATGCAACGCGCTCTACATGGGGCCCTTGTACCATACCGGAAGCTACAACTGGTACCGAATATGGCAGACAGACTGGTCCACTGGCATTACCCAGGGCCAGTCATATAACACCTGTACTTAAAGATCTGCTGGCTATTTGCTTCCCGAGCCGCCAATACAAGGTGTTAAGGAAAAAACGCAAAATGGGATCTACAGTCAAAGAAATACTCAACATGTATTGAGAGTCAGGAGACTCAGCGAAAGCCAATTAGGAGCACACAGGTTGTTAAAAGTAATGAATTAGCAAGTCCTAAATGCCACGGGACCTAAAATGCAACGTGGACTATTTAACCCATGAGATTGTTAAGTGGGACAAGTGAGATGCTGAAACATTAATTATGGCGGCCCAGAGAACCACTGGGAGAGTGGAGTACCCGCCCACTGGGTGGATACACTGACAAGAGGGGTGGTATTATCCAATGGACTATAATACTGGCTATGAATGCCAAGTATTTTGTGGTTAGTTATTGCGTAGTTGTGGAGAGTATTGGGTTGTGTTGGATAGTTTTGGAGCTGTATATAGCATTAGACTAAAAGTAGATCTTTTAATAATACTACTGAGTTGTCTGAGTTTTTTGGTGGTCTCGGGTGAAGATACAACGAGCCAACTGGGATCCTGAAGAAGGGTGAGAACTTTATGTGGAAGCACGCGTGAGAAGGCTTGGAGAGTTTGTCAGGGTCTTCAGCCTATCTCTGAAAAACTTGTGCTTAGCGCACAAGCTTTACCCACTGGCCAAAACTGGTCACGCCTGTGCCTTACAATGTGGTGAGTTCGAGCAGAGGTGAAGTTAAGAGCTACAACTCCTCATCAATGACAGGTTATAACCTATAAAGCCCTACAGGCTTGGGCCGGTACCTAAGGACCGCCTCTCCATACAATCCGCCCGCACACTCAGAACATCTGGGCAGCAGCTACTGAGGGTCCCAGGGGCAAGATTAGCCTCTACAGCGAGGTGGAGAACGTTTACCATCTCGGCCCCGCCCCTTGGGATACGTTTGCCCATAGAGGCTCCGCTCGGGGCCACCTCCCCGGCACAGTAGGAAGGAACTAAAACCCTTCCTGTTTCAGTTTAACATTCCCCGATATCAGCTCAGTTAGACTCCCCCTCTGATGCAATGGCGGCTGGCCAGAATGTTACTTTTAATGTAAATTTTCAATTGTTATTTTTCTATTGCATTATGTATTGTATTGTGTACTCTGTTTATATTCTTGTACACCCCTGATTACAAGACGGGCGGGTATAAAAATACAACTTTTATTATTCTTTCTTTATTTTTTCTTAATTTTGTTAGTTAGGATATTATCTAGGTTTTTCTGTACTCCACTCCACTTAAGGACCCTAGCCGATGCTATTTACATGACTGCAGGGTTTTCTAAAGATAGTTATGGGCAGCATGACTGAACCAACCAGTTCCTTTATGTGATTACTACTACTATTACTGTTATATAGAGCTATTGTTTATTAACTGGTTTCGTGTAATAGTACATAATATAATCATAATACATAATACTAATCGTTTACTTTATTTTAAACTTCTACATTGGTGTATATTTAGCATGTGTTGCATGCTTTGCTACCTTGATGGGGTTTGAGTACTGTATATACTCATGTATACGTCTAGAAATGTAGGTCAAATATTTTTACCTGAAATACCTGAGTCAGTGTATCCTGGCGTCAATGTAAGTACCGTATCTTAACTCTTCTTTTAAAAAGGACCAATCCCCTGTGTGTGAAAGGCGAGAGTTATGAGAGTATAATTGCCCTGGAAGCACTGCCCCCTGCCCACTCTCTCATGACATCCAGCCTTAAGCGCAAACACCTGAGTTAGCCTGCTGGGATTTTGTAAGTTCTTTGGCACCGTTTCTTTTGCTTCATCCTTTAGGCCCTTTTTCTTTATGCCCCTAAGTTTTATTCCTTGATGATCCGCGGGTCATATCAAAATCCACATTTGGGTTCCCAACTGTGCCCTCGACTTATACATGAGGTCGACTTATCGTCGGAGTATATACATTAGTCCTCACGTGTGTACGGTTGTGTCACAGAGCAAAAACTATAACCTTTGGGCAGGAAGAAGAAAGAGAAGAAGAAACCCAAAAAAAGTAGACTTGACTATACTTTCAGAAAAAGAGGTGGGTCTCCTTTGGTGGACATTAGTGGTTTTCTGAGAGCCAAACATAGTGCAGTGGTAGGAGTGTTTTAGGCAAGGACTCTGGAAGATAAGGCCTTGTCTGCATGGGTAAGCATACTCCAAGGGATTGCCTCGGCTGTCATCCCATTACAAGCCACTCCATTTGGCACGGGGAGCTGTTTGCTTGCCTTTCGCTGTCGTTGCCCAGTGCAGCAGAAGTGGAGCCTATCACTTATCGAGATCAGACTGAGATGCCCGCACCAATCACATGGTGCAGTGCCTTGTTCTGACCTAGATTGAGCAACCTGCTACAGTGCGCAGCACCCAGTGGGGCCGCATGTGGCAAAGCTGCTCTGTGGCACAACCCAGAGAACTTTGGAAGTTCGGGTAGCACAATGTACATTAAATACATGTGGCCCTCCCACATTGTGGCTTACTTCTGCGGATTTTTGATTATTTGTGGTTTAATTAATACATTCTGTCCATGAATTCTCTAGGTCTTCTAGTGCAAACTGACTAGAAGTTGATCATAGGAATTTGTGTGGAGAAACTAGATGTTAGTAGAGGAAACGCTAGCCTTTGTAGGTCCTCAGCATGCGATCTTTGATCAATTTCTGGCAGATTGTATGACCACAGAGTTGACACGGAGGACCTGGTGATTCCTAGAGAAGTGTTCTATCTGAGTAAAAGCATGTCTTGTTTATTTGTGTTTTTTTCCACATTTCATGGGGGTCCTACCACCCCCATCCCAGCAAATGTGGAGAGGGGGCCCACTTTATAAAAATTGTTATTTATAAGGAGGGGTATATCTTGGTTCCGGCCAAGACGTCATCCCAGACTGCACTAGAACTGGGGGTTTGAGCCATGCATCATCCAGACTCCCTGCTAAGAGGACGGGAAGGCTCAGGTGGGTGGGGACAGATTTGTTTATTTTTGGCCATGCAAAGGCCTAAGGTTTCGAATCCTTATCCCTCAGCCCTGGAAGCTACTGGGCGGCCTTGGCCAAGTCACCACTCTCAGCTGAGATGAAAGTGATCGCAAACTTCCTCTGGCAAGTCTTGCCAAGAATATTCTAGTATCGATTTTGTCTTTGCTGTAGTGTAAGTCAGAAATTACTCAAAGGCACACAAAACAACAGCAACAACCACTACAACCATCTTCTTTCCAGAAATTGTGTAGTATGCTTTTGGCATTGGGGGAATATTCTGTGTGAATGAAATTAGGACGGCACTTATCTCTTGGGTTTCCTTCCCATTCTGTAGTTCCGTAAGGAGAGTTTGTTCCATTCCCCTTTCTCTCCTGACACTCTACAAAGAGAGATCAAATAATGGAAAGCAGCCAGCAGTGGATTTTTGTCTCTCAAAGAGGGGAACTTCCCAGGTTTTGTGTGTGAAGAATGTCAAAACCACAGCAGCAAAGCCAGGAAGCAGAAGAAGTTTTGTTCCCCCCATTGATCAGGTTTGCTGGGGAAAATGGGCACTGTAGTGCAAAAGTAACCTTTCCATGCTGTATTTACCCTACTTCCTTACTACTTATCATAGTGCGAATATTATATGGAACAAGTACGGAAGGAGCAAGGAACTGGGAATGGAAAAAAAATGAATTGGGATTCAAAAATATTTTCTAGTTTTTCTAAGGATCAAGGATGGTGGATTACAAACCTTGCTTTGATTAGTTTCAGCGGAATAGCGGCACAGAA
>NC_056523.1:5005156-5013109 GCF_019175285.1 Sceloporus undulatus
AATTGGGTGTGTGTGTGGCCAGAAAGGGAATTACATTCCTGACATCTGTCCAGGAATAATGTCAAAATGTCCTCCATTTTGATCATGCCTAAGACACATGCATTTAGATTAACATTTTTTTAAAAATCACCAATTTTTTGCATGTCCTCCATTATTAGAAATGTTGTCCTACATTTGAAAATGTTATCCTACACTTGTCCTACATTTGTCCCGGTTTGGAGGTCCTGACCTATGGCAACCCTAAGCATGGAAAGGTTACTTTTTGCACTACAGTGCCCAGTTTTCCCAGCAAACCTGATCAAATGGGGGGGACAAAACTGTCTTCTGGCTTTGCTGCTGTGGTTTGAAATTCTTCACACACAAAACCTGGGAGAATTTCCCTCTTTGAAGACAAATAATCCACTGCTGCTGCTTTCATTATTTGATCATCTCTTTGTAGAGGTGTCAGGAGAGAAGGGAATGGACAAACTCTCCTTACGGAACTACAGAATGGGAAGGAAACCCAGAGATCATCCAGTCTAATTTCACACAGAATATTCAATGCAAGAAGCATCTACAGCAATTCTGGGAGAAGACTATGGTTGTAGTGGTTGTTGCTGTTGTTGTGTGCCTTTGAGTAATTTCTGACTTATCACTACCCAAAGACAAATCTATACTAGAATATTCTTGGCAAGACTTGCTCAGAGGAAGTTTGCCATCACTTTCATCTCAAGCTGAGGGAGTGTGACTTGGCCAAGGCCACCCAGTAGCTTCCAGGGCTGAGGGAAGGATTCGAACCTTAGGCCCTGTTTGCATGGCCCAAATAAAACATCTTCACCTTGCCTTCCTCTTAGCAGGGAGTCTGGATGATGCAATGCTCAAACCCCAGTTCTAGTGCAGTCTGGATGACGTCTGGCCGGAACCAAGATATACCCCTCCTTATAACAATTTTTAAATAAAGTGGTCCCTCCACATTTGCTGGGATTGGGGGTGTAGGACCCCCATGAAATGTGGAAAAAACACAAATAAAACAAGACTATTCTTTTACTCAGATAGAACACTTCTCTAGGAATCACCAGGTCCTCCGGTGCAACTCTGTGGTCAACATCTGCCAGAAATTGATCACAGACTCATGCTGAGGACCTACAAATGGCTAGCGTTTCCTCTACGAACATCTAGTTTCTCCAGCACAATTCTATGATCAACTTCTAGCAGGTTTGCACTAGAAGACCTAGAGATTCCATGACAGAATGTATTAATTAAAACCACAAATAATCAAATCCGCAGAAGTCAAAGCCACAAATGTGGAGGGCCACATGTATTTACCTTTTGCTCCAGAACTTCCCAGAAGTTCTCTGTTGTGCCACAGAGCAGCTTTGCACATGCGGCCCACTGTGCTGCGCAGCTGTAGCATGTTGCTCACTCTAATGTCAGAACAAGGCACTCAACCATGTGATTGGTGCTGGGCATCTCATTCTGATCTCAGATCAAGTGATAGGCTGCCACTTCTGCTGCACTGGGCACCACAGCAGAAATGCAAGCAAACAGCTGCCCAGTGCCATAATGGAGTGCCTTGTAATGGGAGGACATCGAGGCAATCCCTTGGAGTATTCTTACCCATGCAGACAAGGCCTTAGTCTTCCAGAGTCCTTGCCTAACACTCCTACCACTGCACTATGTTGGCTCTCAGAAAACCATCTAATGTCCAGCAAAGGAAGACCCACCTCTTTTTCTGAAAGTATAGTCCAAGTCTACTTTTTTGTGGTTTCTGCCCACAGGTTCTAGTTTTGCTCTGTGACACACGTACACACGTGAGGACTAATGTATATACTCGACTATAAGTCGACCTCATGTATAAGTCGAGGGCACATTTTGGGACCAAAATTGTGGATTTTGATATGACCCGCGGATCAGTCAAGGATAAAACTTAGGGGCATAAAGAAAAGGGCCTAAAGGATGAAGCAAAAGAAAACGGTGCCAAAGAACTTACAAAATCCCAGCAGGCATAACTGCATGTGTTTGCTCTTAAGGCTGGATGTATGAGAGAGTGGGCAGGGGGTCAGTGCTTCCAGGGCAGATTATACTCTCGCCTTTCACCAGGGGATTGTTCCTTTTTTAAAATAAGAGTTAAGATACAGTACTTACATTGACCCATGGATACACTGACTCAGGTATTTCAGGTAAAATATTTGACCTACATTTCTAGACGTATACATGAGTATATACAGTACTCAAACCCCATGCAAAGTAGCAAAATCATGCAACACATGCTAAAATATACACCAAATGTAGAAGTTAAAAATATAAGTAAACTATTATTATTATTATTATTATTATTATTATTATTACTATTACACTAAAACCAGTTAATAAACATAGCTACTAAATAACAGTAATAGTAGTAGTAAATAACAGTAACAGTAACTGTTTGTTGCAGTCATGCTGGCCCCATAACTATCTTTAGAAAACCCTGCCAGTCATGTAAATAGCATCGCTAGTGGTCTTAAGTGGAGTGGAGTATCAGAAAACCTAGATAATATCCTAAACTAACAAAAATTAATAAAAAAATAAATAATAATAATAAAAGTTTTATTTTTATACCGCCCTTCTTGTAATCAGGGTGGTGTACAGCATAATAAACAGATACACAATACAATACAATATGCAATAAGAAAAAATACATTAAAATTTACATTAAAAGTACATTCTGGCCAGCTCGCCATTGCCATCAGAGGGGGGGGAGTCTAACTGGAGCTTATATCGGGGAATGTTAACTTGAACAGGAAGGTTTTTAGTTCCTTCCTGAACTGTGCCGGGGAGGTGGCCGAGCGGAGCTCTATGGGCAGCGTATTCCAGAGGGTCGGGGCCGAGATGGTAAACGTTCTCCTCGCTGTAGAGGCTAATCTTGCCCCTGGGACCCTCAGTAGCTGCTGCCCAGATGTTCTGAGTGTGCGGGGCGGATTGTATGGGGAGAGGCGGTCCTTAAGGTATCCTGGGCCCAAGCCATGTAGGGCTTTATAGGTTATAACCTGTCATTGATGATGGGAGTTGTAGCTCTTCACCTCTGGCTCGAACTCACCACCTTGTTATGCACCGGCGCTGACCAGTTTTGGCCAGTGGTTAAAGCTTTGCTCTAAAGCAGCAGAGTTTCAGAGAATAGGCTGAAGACCCTGACAAACTCTCCAAGCCTTCTCACTCTTGCTTCCACAGAAGTCTTCACCCTTCTTCAGGATCCAGTTGGCTCTTGTATCTTCACCCAAGACACCAGACAACTCAGTAGTCTTATATAAAAGATCTACTTTATTCTACTATATACAGCTCCAAAACTATCCAACACAACTCCAATACTCCTCCACAACTACCCACTACTAACCACAAAATACATTGGCATTCATAGCCATTATTATAGTCATTGGATAATACCACCCACTCTTGTCAGTTTCCACCCAGTGGGCGTGTACATCCACTCTCATTGGTTCTCTTGGTCCATCCCATAATTAATGATTTCATCATCTCACCTTGTCCACTTAACAATTCTCAGGTGTGTTCAATTATCCACTTTGCATTTCTGTCCTTGGCATTTAGGACTTGCTAATTCCATTACCTTTTACACCTGTGTGGCTCCTAATTGCTTCTGCTGAGTCATCCTGACTCTCACATACATGTTTTATTTCTTTGACTGTATATCCCATGTTGCTTTTTCCTTAACACCTTGTATTGCGCTCGGAAGCAAATAGGCAGCAGATCTTTAAGTACAGGTGTTATATGACTGGCCCTGGGTATGCCAGTGACCAGTCTGGCTGCCATATTCTGTACCAGTTGTAGCTTCCGGGTATGGTACAAGGGTTGCCCCATGTAGAGCGCGTTGCAGAAATCCAGTTGAGAGGTTACCAGAGCATGTACCACCGTTTCAAGGTCCCTCTGGCCCAGGTAGGGACGCAGCTGGCGAATCAGCCGAAGCTGGTAGCAGGTGCTCCTGATCGTCGCGTCCACCTGAGATGTAAGGTGAAGCGACGAGTCGAGGAGCACCCCCAGGCTGCGTACCGAGTCCTTTACGGGGAGCATGATCCTGTTCAGAACAGGTGGAACCACCGCCATCCCCGGGCCAGGAGAACCTATCACGAGCACCTCCGTTTTCTCTGGATTCAGACTGAGTCGGTTTTCCCTCATCCAGCCCATTACTGACTCCAGGCACGCCACGAGAGGAGAGATGCCATCCCCAGTCACTGCATCAGTCGGAGACATAGAGAAGACTATTTGGGTGTCATCAGCATACTGATAACCCCGCGCCCCATGTCTCCAGATGATCTCTCCCAGCGGTTTCATGTAAATGTTGAAAAGCATGGGAGACAGAATGGCTCCTTGAGGGACCCCAGTTGTGAGGGCCCTCTTATCGGAGCACACGTCTCCCAGCTGCACCATCTGGAACCTCCCAGAGAGGTAGGACCGGAACCACTGGAGCGCAGTGCCCCCGATTCCCACCTCTGCCAGGCGTCCCAGAAGGATACCATGGTCTATGGTATCGAAAGCCGCTGAGATGTCCAAGAGCACCAACAGGGACACGCTTCCCCTGTCGATGCCCAGACGGAGATCATCGACCAAGGCGACCATGGCCGTCTCAACCCCGTAACCCGCCTGAAAGCCAGTTTGAAATGGGTCCAGATAATCTGTTTCATCCAAGATCGATTGAAGCTGGATTGCAACCGCCTTCTCGATCACCTTCCCCAAAAATGGCAATAGCGAGACTGGCCGATAATTGTTATGCATCAGGGGGTCAAGGGAGGGCTTTTTTAGCAGCGGTTTTACAGTGGCCAATTTCAAGCTGGATGGAAATTGCCCATCCCTCAGAGATGTATTTATGATCTGGTGTAACATTGAAGTTACCACCAGTCCCCCCTGAGCCGCTAGCCATGAGGGACAGGGATCGAGGGAGCAGGTTGTCTTCCGAACGCATTATATTTGAAAACAAAGCTCACATCAAAATAAAGCTAAGAAAAATGTTGAATCCAGCTAACTATAACCAGCACGACCAACTTGCATTTATCTAGTGCTGTGACCACTAGGCTTACTGATCAGGAAAATAAAAAAACGAAAGTGGAGTGTCACCTGGGCACAAGTCTTCGTAATCAGAAAAAATGAAAAATAAAAATAAAACCCTTGCTAGACTGGAGCACTAAGTTGACTGATGAATGAAAATAGAAAAATAAAAGGGACCTAACAAAAAGGTGGAATGCTATTTTCAAACAAAACTCCAGAGAACAGGAGCCAGAACAATTGATACAAGCTATAGGAGAAGTTATTCCACCTCAACATTAGGAGGAACTTCCTGACAGTAAGAGCTGTTTGACAGTGGAACACACTCTCTCAATGGAGTGTGGTGGAGTTTCCCTCCTTAAGAGTTCTTTAAGCAAAAGCTTGGTGGCCATCTGTCAGGGATGCTTTGATTGAGATTTCCTGCATGGCAGGTAGTTGGACTGAATGGCCCTTGGGGGTCTCTTCCATGATTCTATGAAAACAGAAACAAAAATAATAAAAATGAACTAAAATAAAAAATAAAACTGAATCGCTGCATCTGAGGAAGGAACTCCAGCTGCTATGCCAGCTGCGTCCTTTCTTGGAACAGAGGTATCTAGAAACTGTAGTATGTGCACTAATAACCTCACAACTCGATTTCTGTAATGCACTCTACATAGTTTACCCTTGTGCCTAGTCCAGAAACTTCAACTAGTTCAAAATATGGCAGGCAGAGTGGTCACCGGGACAGCTAGACATAACTACATTACTCTCATCTTAACATCTCTTCACTGGCTGCCTATTAGTTTCTGGGCACAGTACAAGGTGTTGGATATCAGCTTTAAAGCCCTACATGGCTTGGGTCCAACCTATTTGCAGGATTGTCTTCTTCCATATAATCTGCCCTGCACACTTAGGTCCTCTGGGAAAAACCTTTTACAACCAATGAAGACCATGTTGACTGATGCTCCCAAACTATGGAGTAGTCTGTCGGAGGAGATTCAAAAGAGCTGTCAAGATGGATCTCTTCTGACAGGCCTTCCCCAAGTAATCCACCCAGTCTCCCATGGACATGGATTATCATAGAGATCACCCAAAATTGCCCACCCCCCTGTCTCTGACTGTTTACTATTTTAATTGTTTAATGATATTTTATTATGTATAGTTGGGGGAAGGGATTAATAGAATGTATTTTAATGCTGTATTTTACTCTATTTTATCTGATGTAAGACACCTCAATCCTGAGGGAGAGGTTGGGTAAAAATAAATTAGTAGTAGTAGTAGTATTGGTATTATTATTAACTTTCAAAAACAAAAAACCCCTCCATAGCAAATGGGTATCAATCACAAGGTATGTTGAGACTTTGTGCCAAGGAGGAACACTGTGTACAGATGTAAGCTTACACAAAGGCAAGCCCCTTAAAATCTGATAAGAAAATTAACACTGAAAAAAGTTTTCAAACAAAGAAGGAAGAGAAGAAGAGAAGAAGGAAGAGGAGGGGGAGAGGTTCCTCAAAAATTACATGGCTTACTAACGTTTAAAATTACATGTTTCTCTTTTGCTCCAAGCTGGACAAGTGAGCTTAAGTTAAAAGGGAAACATGTAATAGAGCTTGCAAAGGATAGCTTCCAGCATAATAACATAAAGGAAAAAGAAGCTAAAAAGGAAACAACAGCAATATGGTGTATAAAGAAAATGATAATCCAATTTTTCCCATCCATCCATGAAGAAGGAAAGTTGCCCAACATTCTAAAATCAATATTAATGTCTGAAAAGAGTTTTCTACAGAATAGAAAAGAGAGGGGGTTGCAAGCATAAGGGATCAACCACTTTTACTACAGGTTTTCTGATCATGAGTTGAGTGTAAATCCATACCTTCACAAATCCACAAGAACACAATATGACAGTCCTCAACAACAACAACAACAACAACAACACCCATCTTAAAAGCAGAACTGAAGCATCTATGAAGGAAGAGACAAAGATAAAGAGAGGCTTTGTAAAAACATCTCTTCAAACTTCAAAAATTAGGGCAGGGAAGAGAAAAGGAGGGGAGGGGGAAGCTTACTACATTTTCTTTTTATTGCCAACTGACTTGATTGCAAATGGCAAAAAGCAGGCTTGGACTGAAAAATTACAGATTAAAATCTGAAAGGGGCCCTTAGAGAGATGAAGAGCAAAAGGGAGGAGAATCAGCTACTAGATTAGCTCTCAAATGAGAGAGGGATGCATTGCAGTGTGGTTCCTGAGCATACACAAAGCTCAGACACACTCAAATGGAGACAAAAGGATGAAGCTAAGATAGGAAGGAGCAGAAGCTTTCCCTCATGCCGAAAACAAAGGAAAAACCCAACAGCAAAGAAAAGCAAGGGCTCATTCCCAGTTACATTTAAACTGATTTGTGATCTGCCTTAGCTCCGCATTGGTAAATCAATTCCAAAAGGTCCATCATTCCCACTATGAAAGTGGATCTTTTCATTATCCCCTTGTAATCATTCCTTTTTTGCCACGACTAGTTTGTGCTGCTTCAAAGTGCATGTCATTCCATCTGAGCATGATCAATGATGGAAACCACACACACACACATACACACACACATTTACACATCTAAAAAATAAATAAATTGATAGAAGATTTGATTCATTAGTTTTGCAACTACTTACCTCACTATGAACTGCGGTTGGATTACTCAGGTAATTGCAAGTACAGTCAGCCCTCCATTATCACTTGGGATCTGTTCCAGACCCCCACAAAAAGGGAGACTCGCTGATACTCAAGCCCCATAGGTTTGAATGGGGCACGTGCCCACAAGTGTGCTCGGGGCTCACGCCGCAGGGGTACACCCCATCGAAAATAATGGAGGCCGCCCCTCCATTAACATTAAAGACCGCGGATCTCAAGTCTGTGAGAACAGAGAGGTGACTGTAGTTGTAAAATGAATCAGTTGAATCTTTTATCAA
>NC_056523.1:5013209-5033320 GCF_019175285.1 Sceloporus undulatus
TAATGGAGGAGTGCTCCTGTGTCCGGCACTGCAAACATGCCATTATACCTCCCACGGCTTAACCTTCCATATAAGTTTAAAACTGTGTATGGTGTGGGTGAGCTTTATTTCTGCAGTGCAGATGCAGTCCAGACTCAGATATGCCTTGCATAAATAAAAAAAAACATTTTGAATTTTCCAGAGACGACCTGAAAACTTCTGTCAAAATACGTCCAGCGCCTCTACGTATAATTTCTCTTTCAGTGCCTAAATGTATTAATCTATTCTCTCTTTTTTTTAACATAAGAGGGTAGCTGAGGAGGCAGCCTTTCAACTTTTCTCTCTTTTTGATTGTTTATACATTCACAGTAAGAGATCCTGGAGGCAACTCCTGTCTACTGTTCCTGTTGCAGAGGGACCAACTCAGTTAGAAACACTGTTTTCGTGAGTGACATCCCATCTGTGGCCCCACCAACTATTGTCCACTAAGGACAACTATGGATCCTCTGTCAATTAAGGGAATTTCGATCTCAGCTTTCTCAGGTGAGTGCCTCAATGTGCCTTTAAAAAAAAGTATGGACAGTGTTGAGGTGGCTGCTTAGCTGTTATGCTGTATTTTGAGCTAAGAAGGGAATAGAACATTTTAAAAGCAGTTGAGAAAGTGGGATGATAGAAAATTTATCATGACTGTCTCTGCCAAATTGGGCAGGATATCATTGGGCAGACTGTCTGCCAAATTGGGCAGTTGGAGGGTATAACACAATCCTTCATTGTAATGCTGATCACTGGTTCTCTTTGCAGGTCTGCTCAAGGTTGCAGGCGTAAGCGTGTCCGCACCTGCATGGGTTGTTCCATTTCTGTGTAGTGCTGTTGTAGTTGCGAGTGCTGCATATATCGCTCACAAAGTTAAGAAACCTACAAAGAGTAAGCAAAGGGTGACTGGTGCCCGAAATGTTATAAAGATCTGGGAAGTGATACTATTGTTGTGGTGTGCCTTTGAGACATTTCTGGTTTACAATGATTTTAAGGCTGTCATGGGGTTTTCTTGGCAAGATTTATGCAGAGAGGATTTGCCTTTGCCTTCCTCTGAGGCTAAGAGCATGTGACTGGTTTATTGTCATTGACCTGCATACATTTCAAGCATTAAGTTAAGTGGATATATTGTGATTTTGCCTGATGTGTGATGCATCTAGGTTCAGATCTACACGGATACAGTATATGTAATTGTTCCTTGCTTATATATACATACATATATGTCAGACTATGCTTTTTGCATGCTTTCAATGGACGATAACATGTTAGTAATTGATGTTTTTAAAAATTAACTACATCTTGCTCCCTTTCCCCCTGTTTTGTTTTATTTTAGAGGATTCCTGAGTGGCCCATGATGCACAGCAGGATGTTGCTGGACACAGTCAGGATCAAACCCCGAAATTGACAGTGTTTCTATGAGTAGTCCCAATAATCAATAACAGTCGATGATCAATAGTTGTTCTACTAATGGCACTTTTGTAGTTGGATGGACCTTGTATGCCTGTTATTTTCATATGTACAATCTTCCCAGTGCTTTGTTATATTTTACCGTTTTCCTAATTAAATATCTAGATTAATGAGTAAGCTGTCATGTCTCTTTACTGTGTTTAAGCAGCCCAAATAAAAACACAACTAGATCAGTGTATTGGCTAGCAATAGGATAGCTCCCATTTGGGGAGAAAAGTGGGGGCTAGCCCTCCTCTCTCTTTTGCATCCTGTAAAGATTTCAATTTTTTTCTTTTTATAATTGATATTATTTGGAATAAGAAGAGTAACTTGGGAAGAACACTCATATTGATTATAGCATAGCAATTTTTCCTAACATAAATTTAAATTTTTCCATTGCTTCAAATCTTTTATAGTTCCCCATATTTATAAATAATATGTAATTATTTACATACAGATCTGAGTTTTTACTTGTGATCATGATACCCGGATATCTAGCTTTTCTGTTAGTCTTTAATCCAGAATTTCCCCCCCCCCAGTATCTTAATTTTTCAGATTTCATTTCCCCCCCGTCAGTATTGATGTTTTCTCTTTATTGATTTTCAAACCTGATATTGATTTATATTTTCCTAATTCCATCATTAATTCTTTAACATCATTTGTTGTATTGCTGGGTGATACCTTTGTGTATCTTATTTTTGTGGTTTTTTAAAAATAATTCTTCTTTTTCTTTATTTTATCCATAATATGTTGTATCTTTTCTTTCTGAATTTTTAAAAATTCATAATTTTGTTGTATAAAAAGCCCCTCATCACCGATTTTGAGGCTTTCCAAACTATTGTTTAGCTATGACCTTTTCCAGAGTTTTCTTCAAAATACCATTTCAATATTTGCTCCACCTTATCTAGTATTTTGTACTTTTGCAATAATTTGTCATTAAGATGCCAGTTATAGGTAAAACCCCACTGACATTGAAAATGGCCTACCCAGCATAATGACCGTGGTCAGCAAGGTACAGGCAGAAAACTCTGTAACCTTAATAGAAGGTCAAAATGACAAACCTCTTTTCGAGGAAGAATATCGTTGATAAAAATTAGCGTCTTGCTGAAACTAATGTATCTTTTCCACACAATACCTATAATTCATAATGAGAGATGTTTTGATGACTGGCGAAAGGAACTAACCAAATTTCTGTGGTAAGGTAAAAAATGAGGATTAAGGGGTCCAGCTTGATAGAGGAGAAGTAGAGAGGAAGATTTGATCTACCTGGCCTTAAGTTATATTATTATGTCAGTTGTAGGGACTAGGTTAAAGACTGGATAAAGCTGGAAAACGAAAATATGTTATGTATAGAAAGGGATAATATTCAATTTGGTTGGGATGCCTTCCTATGGTACAATAAATTAAAGAATAATAAAAATGTTGAACATCACTATATAAGGAAATTATTATTAAGTATATGGAGTATAATAAGAAAGAAGTTTTTACAGAAAATTACTACTGTAGATATCACCTCAGGAAACCTTTCTATACAGAAGCAAGAACAGAGATACATCCTGGATCAGATATAGAGACATTATAATACAAGAAAGGAATAAAGAATATGAGGTGAAATACAAAGAACAACTAAAAAAGGAAGGAATAATTAATAACTGGTTTTTGTATATGCAACTGAAAGATTTGATGAAGATAAAAAGAACGAAGGATTTGAAGAAATAATGACAGAATTAGACAAAATAATCACAGATAAAGAAGGTCACCACATCAAAATATTATAATTACTGAAAGAAAGAAACCGAGAACAAGAAACAATAAAACAAATAATGATAGAATGGTCTCAAGATTTAGAAAAGAACATCAAATTGGAGAATTGGGAAAAGGCATGGCAATTCACCAACAAATTTATACTTTGCTGGACTTGAAAGAAAATTTCCTTAAGGCCATGCATCGTTGGTATTTATCGCCAGCTAAATTAAATATGATGTATAATACTGGAAACTTAAAATGCTGGAAATGTCAGAAAAGCTTGGGCACATTTCATCATATGTGATGAAAATTCAAACTAGCCAAGAAAATCTGGGAGAAAAATCATAAAACAATAACTGCAAGTTGAAATAGCAATGAGCCCAGAATATGTCTTGTTAAATATGCCCTATGACAGGGGTAGGCAACTTACGGCCCACAGGCTGAATCTGGCCCGGCGAGGCCTTGGGACCGGCCCCAACCCGGTCCTGTTGCCGATTGCCGCTGGGGCCTTTGGCCTCTTGCGCGAGGGCAAGGGGCCTTTGGCCTATCAGGAGGAGGCAGACAAGGGGGAGCAAGCGGGGGTAAGTGGCGGGCAAGGGGACACGCGGTGGGCAAGCGGCGGGCAAGCAGGGGCAAGGGGGGCAATTGTCTATAGAAGCCTCAGAAACATGCATTTATATTAACATTTTTTAAAAAATTAGCAATATTTTTTGCGTGTCCTCCATTTATTAAAAAGTGCCCTCCATTTGAAAATTTTGTCCTACATTTGTCCCAGTTTATTTATTTATTTAATTTTTTAAAAAAAATTATTTATTTATTTTTTGTCTTTGGCCCCCCAGTTGTCTGAGGGACAGCAACCCAGCCCCCGGCTCAAAAAGGTTGCCTTCCCCTGCCCTATGAAATAGACAAGAATGTGGAAAACAGTATGGAAGAATATTGTTGTATATGGTGACAATAGCAAGAATTGTATATGCTAAGTTCTGGGGGGGAAATGAAATACCTAATATTGAAGAATTTCTGCTAGGAAAATGATGTGGTATTACCTGAGCAATTATGGTTGAAGCATCATGCATTATGCTCAGTGGCATCACTTGGGCCCACCATCTGTGATATCACCAAGGGATGACTTCAGTTCTTCAATTACATATATTTATTTTAGTCAATTACCAGTCAAGAAGGGAGCAAAATAGAACAAGTAAAACACAATGCAATACATTAAAACAAAATTTTAAATACAGAGTTATAAAGAAGATTAAATATAAAATAATTGCATTACAGTGATTTAAACAAAACAGGATAAACTGGTAATATCTTTAATACTGCAGTTCTTAGGTATATCTTGAATCTTGACCCTGGCTTGTGACACATCCTTGCACTGAAATTTTTAAAAACATCTTTGCCTGATGAAGGAATTTTGGGTTCTGAAAGCTGTCATTAAGACCTTTTTGGATTCTGGGCTGACTTTATATAAGTATAACCACAATTAGGACTCTAGAGTCTATGGAAAGAGGTTTATCCCAATAATAAAAATATATACATGGCACATGCAAAGTTCCAGCTTTCAGTTTTGGAATCTTCTATTAAGGAATTTGATGTGCAGTGCAATGCTCTACCTCCCCCTTCCCTCCTGCCCCGGGCTGCCAGTTTAGGATTGTCCCAGGCCTAGATTTTTCTAGGCCAAAACCTAAGACCTAGAAATGGTTCCTGGTGATATTTTTTAAGCATTGCAGTTTGTCATTTACATGCCCTCACACTCTCAAAGTGTGTGCAAGAGAGCAAGAGATAGAGATAGATAGACAGAGAGAGTTAGTGGGATATTAAAACAAAAATCATAGAGCCTGTTCCCTTATCAAAGTGAAATAAGGGGCTCATTCCTGCTCATTTAGGGAGACAGAGGTCTCATTCCCACTTACAAATAAATCGGTGTGCAATCCGAATCCAATGGACTGATTGAACATTGGTGCATGCTTCACACTATATTTGCCCTGATCACATTTTTTTGCTACAAAATAAAATAAAATAACCCACTCGTGGTTCACATTGATGAATGAATCGATTCAAAATGGACCTGCTCCAGCCGACCAAAAGGCAAATTTAAACTGATTCTGATCTGCATCTGGTTCACATTTGCGTGAAATTGATTTATCAAAAAAGCGCAGAAAAAAAAACAGCGTCAAAAAGATGTGGATTAATGGGTCTAGAGCATACCCCCCCTCTGAATTGCTTCAGTGAATCAATTCAAATAGGAACCAGAGTAATTTGAATAGGCTCAAATCAATTTGCGATCCGGTTTGAAAGGTAGTGGGAATCAGGCCAGGATAAGGAACATTTAATTTAGTCTTCTTGCTGTGGCCAGATGGTTGATGCAGAGCAGAGTGGAGGGTGAGCCCACCACCACAACAGCTGGAAGGGACAGAGGAAACTAACAACACAAATACATAGACCATATAGAGAGTCACAAAAGGCTGCAGCAAGAAATAAAACCTAGCAAATTGTAGCAAGCAGTTGCTCTAATACCTAAGCAGCTTGAGATTTACACACAGCCCTTTCCTCTTGCCAGGAGCTGATCCCAGCAAAACTGGCAAATTTGCCCTGTTGCCTTTCTTGGGAGATGACTCACAAAAACTGGAGACTCGGTGGCAGTCCTGAGACCTGACACTCCAACTATCCACAGAGGATTTGTTGTTGTTACTTGCCTTCAAGTCAACTCTGACTTATGGTGACCCCCGTCTCATAGGATTTACTTGGCAACATTTATTCAGAAGTTGTTACCCTCTCAAGAAATATTTGCCTTCAGCCTGATTCTGGTTGCTGTCTTGTATCAGCATCCCCATAACTGTTCCAAAATGCCAGTCTTTTAACTTCCATTGACAAGGTTTTGTATTCATATCTCCACCACTATGGAGAGAAATAAGGTTTGAAGGAACAGCTGTATGTCAGACATCCATAAGAAGGATCAAGGGACAATGCACTGTAAAAGAAAAATGTGCATCCTTGGAGAAACATCAGGAGAAGATGAACCAGGTACCCTTTACACTACACAGATATAGTGCTATGATTTTACTTTCACTACCAGGGCAGCATCCTATGGAATCATGGGATTGGTAGTTTGATGATGTATTAGAGCTCTCTGGTTGAGAAATTGTAAATATTTCATACATTTACAAACCCCAGGATAGGATGGAACCATGGCAGCTAAATTTTGAAATAACAGCACTAAGGCTGTTATTGCGTCTGACCCCACATCTCTGCAACTACGGATGCATGCCACGTAGACCTGTTAATCATTCCTCTCAACTCTATCCCTCGTTCCCGGACTCTAGGCATTTTCAAGAAATGAAACCTAAGATAAGCATTGTTTACCTTTTGGCAGGACAGGACTCTGATGTTGTGCTCCCCTCCGAAGTCCTGAGTTGACTACAAAGTTGAATGAAGATCTAGATTAATTTCTGGTTACTCCAGAGAGACTGTGCTGTACCTCAGGGGACAAAATATTGTCCTCAAATGGCTTGAGATTTATCCAAATCAGATGCAGGTATCCATTATTTACTCAAAGCCGATGCAGCCTGTTTCATCTTGTGTTTTTCCCCCTGGAATATACTTCAGTAGCTTCCACTCTGCAAATGCTCAGAAGCACTGTCCTGAATTACAGTATTTCTTTGATGCTAGCACCTACTCTGCTCTGATAACAAGAGCTGAGTTCTTGTGATTCCTGGCTCTCTCCATTCTTTTTCCATTGTGAGCAGAGGGACCATCAGGTAACAAATCAAACAAAAATGCTCTCTCCAGGCCAGAGGTTTGCTGTTTCTGGGCTAGATGAATAAACAGATGTGAGGTTGCATCCAGACTAATTTAAAAGAATGGAAAGTCCCAGATTCCTCCCCCCCCCCTTTTCTTTCCAATTTTATTTTGAAGATCCGTACATGTTTTATTTATCCCAGAATATTTTCTCTCAGCTCTCAGCATGATCAGACTTTTTACACTAGTTTACTAGGTATAGCAAACAGCTATATCCAGGTGTGTTATTGTTGTGCAGCTTAAAGCCATTTCCAACTTATGGTGACTCTAAAGCTCACCTTTCACAGAGTTTTTTGGGGGCGAGAGTGTGTGATTAGCCCAAGGTCATTTCCATGGCTGAGCGGGGAATATAACCCTGATATTCAGATTTGTAGTCCAATGCTGAAGCAGCTACACCACACTGGCTATGTATACTCCAGACATACACAACAGGAAAGAATAGGAACAAAATCTGGGACTTTTCATCAATTTGGATGCCTTTTTAAAATTTAATTATGATATTATTATTCTTTCACCGCATGAATAAAATTTTACAGGTTCATATTTGCATCCAGAGATTTCATGGCCTCCCATTTGCAGCCCTTTGGCACTCTACCTTTAGTTCCAGTTGTCCCAAAAGTAGATCCATTAAAAAGAATGCAACTCAAGAGTCAGGGCAACTAAGCTGAATTGATTGCTGTGGGGCAACTCCAGATAAGACTCATGTAGCATTTAATCGTATGTTTTTCTTTCACTGTCCTCATTGTTTTTGTTCTCTTGCAAGTCTTATCCCATACCCTCAAACATTTTACAGATGAAAACCAGGACATGTTTGGCCAAGCAATATCAGAGGTATGGTCAATACGGCACAAATTATTAATGAGGAAGAACACACAAACTGGTAGAAGCTGCAGCAGTTTGCTTTTGCCTGAGCCTCATGGGAAGGGAAATTGTTCACCATTTCCTTTTTTCCTCCCCTCTGTTGGGTTAATTAATTAAACTCCTTTTGCACTCTGCACTCACTTTGCAACTATGGAAGTAAAGCTGAGGACAAAGGGGGAAATGGGAAGAGGACATTTCAAATGTCGCTGGAAAAGTAGACGGATAATCAAGACTGGTTCTGAAAAATCAGACAAATGGGGGAATACACTGTTGGAACAGTCTGAATAAGTGAACAGTATCTTTGGGTTGGTAGACTCACTAGGTGCTCATAGCAAGAACTGTCCTGCTGTTGGCAACTTCCTATACTTATTTTTCTCCCCCCCCCCCCCCCCGCACAATATTCAGTTTTAAACTATTTTTTACCAGATGTGATGCCATCAGTTAGGGAGAAGAGACCAAGGACAAGTCCACCATGGGGTCTCTCCCCTCCCATTTTCCAAAATCCAGCAATCAGGAGGCATGGGAGTGAGCCACCCTTGTGAAGATGAAGGTGGAGCTACCCAAGAGTAGAAATTTTGTTGTCCCTTGCCAAGTGGCTATTTGACTCAACTTCAAATTGGAGGACGAGAACACACCAATAAGGTAAGAAGAGAATGGCTGTGGCCAATGTAACTTTGGAAAGGTTAGGCCAAAGAGGATACTTCACAGCTATTGTCCAGGGGTTTCAGATTGCCTCAACCCTAAATGGAGATGCTGGGGATCAAACCAGCAGCCTTCTATATACAAAGCAGGCATTCATATCCTAGAGTTGGAAGAGACCCCAAGGGCCATCAGGTCCAACCCCATGCCACACAGGAAGACACCATCAAAACACTCCCAACAGATGGCCATCCAGCCTCTGTTTAAAAACCTCCAAAGATGGAGACTCCCCACTTTCCAAGGCAGAGCATTCCACTGTCCAACAGCACTTACTGTCAGGAAGCAATTCTGTCACTGGCAAATGTTATTGATGATGGCCCACAGAAAGATTCCTCAAGTTCCAAATAGTACCCACAAATGTCTCTCTTAGCTGTTGTTAAAGACAAATTGGTGTTTTGTGTGAAAGTGCACAGACCAATGAAGTGCAGCCTGAGGGCAGGGAATCGTCCAATTAAAAAGATTGTATGTACAGCGCTGTGTAAATTTACAGCGCTTTAGAAATAAAGGTTAATAATAATAACTCAATTTCTGAGAGAGGGAGGCTAGGGGGACAAAATATTGTCCCCCTCCTGGACCGGCTACTGCCACCAACTTGTCTGCCAGGGCTGATGCTGTAAGGTGAGAAGAAGACAGCCTTTGGGTGGATGCCCAGGAAAAGGATTGTCCTTCTCAGCCCCATGATAGCTATGCCACTGCAGGCCAGTTTTACAGCTTTGGCTGCCTCTACCTGGCAGAACTTATGTACAGTTAGCCCTCCTTATCAATGGATTTTTTATCTACGGATTCAAATATCCATGGTTTGAAAATATTGAAAAAAAGCATAAATTCCAAATAGCAATCCTTGATTTTCTGTTTTATATAAGGGATGCCATTTTGCTCTAACATTATATGTAATGGGACTTGAGCATCCATGGATTTTGTTATCCGAGGGATCCTGGAACCAAACTGCAGCAGATAGCAAGGGCCCACTGTATTTTGAAACTGCTATATCTCTCATGGCTCCATGGATACCAAAACCCACAGATGCTCGAGTTCTGTTGTCCCCAATGGGTGTGTGTGCACATGGCTGCACCCCCATTAGGAACAATGGAATTTAAGTGGTGGCATGTGCATGTGGCCACTCCACTATTAGAGATAGCTGTGTTGTCCCCAGTGGTGGTGCATTCTTGTGGCCGTGCTGCCATTAGAGACCACAGGACTTGTTGTCTCTAATGGCAGCTTGGCCACATGCATGCGCTGCCACTGGGGGCAGTGGGAGCTATCTCTAATGGCAGTGCAGCCATGTGCATGCATCACCATGGGGGACAAAGCAGCCTTGTTGTCCACGGATGGTAGAATCCATGGATGACAAGTGTGTGGATACTGAGGGCCGACTGTATTTTCGCAGGGCTAAATTTTGTTTTCTGTCTAGGGGAGAAGTAGGCCATTTTCCCTATGATTTCCCCCCTCCCGCAACTGGGTGTCCTGGCTACTTGAGAAAAGAGGGCGCATTTGTCAAGGGTGTGATGTCAGTATGGAGTTTATTACATGGGGCAAATCCCGTGCAAAAACAAGAGTTTAAATTGGAAAAAAACCTGCAAGAGCAGGTTGATTTTCACATGACGTCATTGTTAAACTAATGTTAATCCAAACGGAAAGTGGAGTGAAAGTAGACTAAAGCCGCTTCTTTTTACTACTGGAAAATCCTGAAAGTAAAAAGGAGTGGCTTTTGTTTATTTTACGTTCAGGTTTAAACACAGGTTTAGCAACGACATGTGTGAAAATCAACCTGCTTTTGTGTTTTTCCTCCCTCCCTCCCTTTTAAATCCCATTTTTGCAAGGGATTTCTCCCGTGTGATAAATTCCCATGAAAGAGTCTTAATAAAATGGTTTTTATGGCACCAAACTATAAGGTGTGATAAAGAAAGAGAAGGTGGGACTCAGTGCTTAAAAAAACCTGCATGGAGAGAATTTCCTATGACTACAGATAAAAAGTGTGTTTTCAACTGGCGTTCTTCATCATAGGGACACTGCTGGGATTGTTTCAATGTTTGGTTAGAGTTTAGGAGGCAGTATAAAATGGCCACTCAGATGTGGACAAAATGGCTGCCCTTTTCAGGGGAAAAAAGCAAAGAATAAAATGGCAGTGGGGAATTTCTTGGAAAATTGGGTTTGTGGGGAGGGGAGAGAAGAGAGGAAGGTCCGAGAGATATGTTTATGCCACGCAATATTGGTAAAGTTAGCTACTAATGGCATGTGAAGCAAGAGTTTTTGGCAATGTACCATGACCCAGCCCCGGGGTCAGTAAAAACACCAAAGTCAATATTTAACTGCACTCAGTCACAAAATGTCTGTCCTTTTGAGGGAAAGAAGCAAAGTGTAAAATGGCGGCATGGGAGGATTACAGAATGGGTTTCATCAATACACAAAGGTTTGTGGGACATTATACGAGAGCTACATTTATGCCAAATAGGTCTACAAAGCCTGCTTATGGCCTGTGAGCCAGGAGTTCTGTTTTGTTTGGCAATATACTGTTTCTCAGTCTAGTGACTCAGATTATAGATTTAGCCCACCCTTGGTTTGGAACAGACTTCATGGTGTTCTCCAAATCAGTTAAACTACAAGTCCCATCATCCTAGCCAGCATGGCTTGCTCAGACACCCAAAACTCCGGAGTTTCTACTTAATACAGTCAGTCCTTCATATCCACAGATTCTAACATCCACAGTCAGAAAATATTTTCAAAATAAATTCCAAAAACAAACAAACAAAAAAGCAAACCTTGAGTTTGCCATTTTATACAAGGGACACCATCTTACTGTGCCATTGCATTTAATGGGACTTGAGTATCCACGGATTTTGTTATCCATGGGAAGTCCTGGAACCAAACCTCAGTGGACATCAGGGGCCCACCATAATATTTATTTGTTGTATTTATTTTAAATATAAATGCAGAATAAAATACAAAGCAATTAAAAGAATTCCTTATCTTACTTAGACTAATAGAATGAATAGAACAGACTAATAGAATCATAGACTAATAGAATTGGAATGAAATGGGCATCAGGATAATTTTACAGGAACATAATGTAGTTGTCATTTTTTACATCAAATCCCAATCTGCCATTCTTATGTCTGTGTGTTTGTGTGTGTGTTCTTTAAAGTAACTAAAAATGTTAAAAGAAAATGCAAGACAAGGTACTTTTAGTAAAATCTTGGGGGGATTTTGGGAGCTGTAGTCCAAAATATAGAGACAGATCTAGTGTTGGGGCACTGATATAAAGGCACTGAACACCAGAGTGGGAGAGACAATCCTTGGTGCCACCTAGATTAGTACAGTGCAGCCTTGCCTTACGTGGGAGTCTGTTCCATGTAAGGCGCACAAAGCATTCCCTGCTTTGCAGCGTGGCTTCCGCATAAAGTGGAAGCCGCGTATGGCTCACCCGTGTATGGAGTGGGCGCTCTGTACTCTATATACGCATGTATAAGACTAGAAATTTTAGTCAAAAATTTGACCCACAAAACCTGAGTCCACTTATTTACAGGTCAATGTAAGTATTGTACTTTAACTTTTATTCGAAAAGGAACCTTCCCCTGGTGAACGGCAAGAACATAATCTGTCCTGGAAGCACTGACCTACCTCTACTCTATCATCCATCCAGGCGTTAGTGTGAGCACAAACAATTATGCTTCCTGGAATTTTGTAACTTCTTTTGCATTGCTTTTTTGTTGTTGCATGCCCCTAAGTTTTACCCTCGACTTATCCAGGGGTCATATCAAAATCCATAATTTTGGTCCGAAAACCTGGCCTCGACTTATACATGAGGTCGACTTATAGTTGAGTATATACAGTACTTATTAGGTCTACATTTAAGGGGGCTGAGAAGGATGATCTTCGTACCATCTAGAGTAATATTGACCTGCAGACAACTCTTCCCAAGTGATATTTAGGATAGATTTAGAATACTATATAAATTTTATTTTTCATATCGCATTGTTGCAGTTACATTGTATGGTCCACCCCCTTCTTTTATTCACATCTTGTAAGCTGGTAGGTGGGAGAGGTACAAATCTGGGAGCAGGAATGGAAAGAATATTTCAAAAGGTTCAAAAGATGGTAAAAAAGAGGAGGGAACTTCAAGAGTCAGGAACTGTGGACAGGAGGATCCTAGATAAGTGAGAATGCTCAGAGTTCAGGATATACTTTGCAGCAAAATGCACATTTTTTTTAATGCAGGATGAGTTAGGTTATTCCAGTGTAAAAAAATGTTGTTTCTTGCCCACACACACACACCATGCATTTTTTTTTGCCAGACTATGAATAGTTGTCAAAATCAGTAGATTCTCAATGATTTTCTTTCAGCAGGGATAAAAATGGTAAAATTATTCATTATTGCTGAAAAAACAATGTATGGCTATATGGGAGAGAACGTGGCTCACAAATTACACTGCAAAATTATTTGTGAATTTCATGAGCAAATCTTACTCTGCTGCTCCTTCCTTATTGGTGCAGTTCAGAGGTGTAAAAATGCATGTTAACTATTTCTTTATCAGGCCACAGAGAAATCTTTGCTGCACCCTCAAGAAGCAGCTAAAGAAGTATCAAGATGTTAACATTATTTTTTTTCTTCCACAGGAAAACCTGAGGCCCTTGGCTACGCCTTGTAGTGAAAATGTCGAATGCAGTGGCATTCAAAACCATTTCAATAAAAATCCTTTCAGGTGCGTATCCAAAGATGCTGTATTGAAAAGTCTGCAAGGACAAGGCAAGTAAACCACCCAGGAATTTTGTTGCAGTCTGCTAGGAAATTGATACACCCCACCCCCCACCCCCCGCATCTAAAGGCTTTTTGTATTTCATAAAGTCTCAGTCAGATAATGAAAGGATGGGATTCATTATGTGATGCTGACTTACATGCCAAGGACACATGTATTTAATTTAGATTAAAACTAGGGCCATTGTGGTGTAGTGGTTTGACTCTGAAGAGCAGAGTTGGATACCTCCCTCAGCCATGGAAAACCACATCGGGCAAGTGAAGTCCCATTCTCTCACTCAGCCTCAAAGGTAGGCAAAGGCAAATCCTCTCTGAACAAGTCTTGCCCCAAACCCTCATGATAAGTTCACCTAAGGGTTGTCATAAGTTGCAAAGAACTTGAAGGCACACAATAACAAAAACTAGAAAAATTTTACTACCCCACTGAAATGGAAGCCCTCACTTGTCATCCATGGCATGCGTATGGAATTCTTTCAACCTCTCAGTTTCAGAAAAATTCTTGGGAGGGCAGTATTCTGGAGTTGTGTTGTTGTTGTGTGGCTTCAAGTTGTTTTCAACTTATGGTGACCCTAAGGGTGACCCTATGACAGAATTTTCTTTGCATGTTTTGTTCAGAGGGGGCTAGTCATGGATTTCCTCTGAGGACATTTCCACGCAAGCCCTGTTCTCACCACAATCACATTAGTTACGAAAATGGAAACAAAAAAGTTTGAGAGCAGCCATTATTACATGTTTCTGTAATAGTTTCTGGGCAGTTTCTGGCATCATGCGCTCTTATGCAGTTCCCCAGAATTCTCCCTCTCTGCCCTATACCTTAGGGCAGGTGTAGGCAACTTTTTTGACCCAGGGGCCGGGTTGCTGTCCCTCAGACAACTCAGGGGGCCGAAGCCAAAAAAAAAAAATTAAATTTTTTAAAATTAAATAAATAAATAAACCGGGACAAATGTAGGACACAAATTTAAAATGGAGGACACTTTTAAATTAAAAAAAAATGGAGGACACACAAAAAAATCTGCTGATTTTTTAAAAAAATGTTAATATAAATGCATGTTTCTGAGGCTTCTATACACAATTACCCCCCTTGCTCCCCCTTGCCCGCCGCTTGCCCCGCTTGCTCCTCCTTGCCCCCCTTGCCCGCCCCCGCTTGCTCCTCCTTGCCCCCCTTGCCCGCCGCTTGCCCCGCGCGCAAAGGCTCCGCGCGCTTGCATGGGAGGCCAAAGACCGCGGCGGCAATCTGTGGCAGGGCTGGCCTAGGGCCGGTCCCTAGGCCTTGGTGAGCCGCATGCGGCCCATGGGCCATAGGTTGCCGACTCCTGCCTTAGGGGCTATACAGACCGCCCCTTACTGGCCGGACCAGTGCCATGGCAACCGCATGCCATGGCACCGATCTAGCCTCCGTAGAGCACAAAAAAGAGCTGGAAAAACCAGTTTCTTTTTGTGCCCTCAAAGGGGCACCATAGCCAGCACCGCGCAGCATGATGCACTGCACAGTTTGGAACCAGATTTATCATGGCACATGCCATGTGGACCGGTGCATGCCAAAATGGTGACCTGCCGGCGGGGTCACAGCGTCTAGTGTGTGGACCCTGCACCATGGCTTCACCCACAGGCCAGCTCTTTTCTCCGGTCTGGACAGGGCCCTACTTAGCCTGCCTTTTTTGGAGTAGGAGTTGCTACTTCTTCTTCTTCCTCTTCTTGCAATTCCAATGTTATTCTAATGCAATTTAGGTAAAAAGAAAAGAAATAGAAAAAATAAAATAAATCAACCTGCTTGGGAATAGGGAGAGGAAGGTGGGACAGGAGACAGCGATACCATGTGACTGCCAATATTGGAACTGCTGAGGTAGCAACATTTCACACCTGAAGACTAATGGGACTCCAGCATTTGGGAGCTTATTGATAGTTTCCCTTATCAATGAAAAAGGATGCTCTAACTACACTTGGGAGACACAACAGCAATGGGTCAGAGGCAACATCATGCAATAGGTGTCACAAAGGTGCTATTTTATGACTTTAATTGTGTTTTACAGGCTACATGTGATAATATCCAGAGTGACTTGCCCATGATTACCCAGTGGGCTTTCCATGGCTGAGTGAGGATTCAAACTCTAGTCTCTCAGCATCATAATCCAACACTCAAACTACCACACTAACATGGCTGTGAGCATTCTGGAGTGGATGCGGCTGCTCCAAAAGAACCAGTAGGTTTTTAGATAAAAATTGTATTTCTGCCAGTAACTAAAGCCTTCGGAGGAGCATTTGAATCACTTTGAAAGTAATGATTAAGAGCTAGTGTGATGTAGTAGTTTGAGTGTTCAACTAGAACTCCAGGAGACTAGGGTTTCAATCCGATTGGCCTTGGAAACCCACTTGGTGACCTTGAAATAGACTCATTCTCTCAGTCTAAGAGGAAGACAATGGGAAATCTCTGAATAAATTTTGGCAAGAAACTCCACTGAAAGAGTTGCCATAAATCAGAGACAACTTGAAGGCACATCACCAAAAACAATGAGCATTCATACCATACCCTAATGAAAACTAGGACACATATGGACAATCAACATCAGAGGGTGGTCAAGATGGCAAAAGTTGTGAATGAGGAAGAACACACAAGTGAAGACAAGCTGCAGCAGTTTGCTTTTGGCTGGGGGAAAAGGGAAAGATTCGGCTCCCTTCTCTCCTCTCACTCCTCCTGAGTGAACTGAGTTCAAAATGCTTTTGCACTTTGAGCTAAGGAGATTATCGCATGGACAAATGCTGCTGCAATAGACTCAGGATTGTAAAAGCGAAACCAGATTGTATCACAGTTGCTGGCAGTCGGGCAAGTGCAACTTGTCTGCATCCTGGGCTTCAGCCATGCTTATCCAGCTGATTTTCAAAAAGTAGAGTGCCATTTTTGAAAAGCCATGGAATAAGCATGGCTGAGGTCTGGGAGGATACAGACAGGTTGCACTTGGCCAACCACTGGTGTGTGTGATCAAATCTGGTTTGGTCTTTACAATCCCAAATCCATCATGGCAGCATTTGTCCATGCAATAATCTCTTAAATTTGCAGCAATTGAAGTAAATTGAGAAGAAAGCAGGAACGTGGGAGGAGAAATTTTAAAAAGAGTTGGAACAGGAGGATGACAGAGAATAAATTGAGACTGTACCTTCCAAATCAAGACAGATGTGCCACACTGTATTGAGGTGTGAATGTGGTTTTCAGTATATCTGCCAGACCTCAAGATACTCTTTGAAATCAGAAAGCAGAACCTTGACAGCTCAAGATGAAGGGTTTATTTACAGATGATAAGGAATCTCTATTTACAGATGCAGGACAGAGTTCTAGGATGAAAGCAAACACTCTCTTCCTCCTAAGCAGCTCTCAGCAGCACATAGCTATACAAGAACTCTTGGGGACACTCACTAACAAACACAAACTGCACTGACTCTCCAAGACTCCACAACTACAATGACCCGTAATTTGTTTACATTAGATTCAACCCTATATATACTTGGCTGATGCAACCTTCCAGTACATGGCATTAGGCATTACATAATACATACAGAGTCATGGGTTCAGTCCAATACACAATTTAGTGTCTGCCCCCTTCATGGACATTTATAAGATGTCTTGGCTTCTTACACAATTCACACACACATCAAGATTGTGCAGTTCTGCTGATATAATTTCACATTATATTATGGTGACAAGATGGGGGGGGGGAATGTCATAATCCTTATTGCTTTCTCTTTGCAGGTGTCCTTGAAGTTGCAGGTGCAAGTGTCTCTGCATCCACCTTTGCTGTTCCATTGCTATGTGGTGCTGTTATAGTTGCAGGTGCTGCATACATTGTGCACAGAGTCCACAAGAATGACAAGAGTAAGTCAAGTGCCATTGGTGCTGAAACTGTTATAAAGATCCAGCAAGTGATACTGGACCAACAGAATTAGACTAAATATGTCCTTCCACTTTCAGGACTGGGACTTTCAGGAGATGGGGTAGACTCCAGCCTTTCTGTTTAGTTCAGAGATTGTCAGTCTTTGGTTTCCACAATCCTTTAGCACTAGGCATGTTGGTATATGCACCAACCACAGAGGCAGAGCAGCAAGAAATTGATAGATTCTATGAAGGACTACAGGAAGAAAATTGACAGCACACCAACAAAGGATGTCAAGCTGATAATTGGAGATTGGAATGCAAAGGTTGGAAGCAAAGAAGAATAAAAAACAGTAGGCAGATTCAGATTATGGAAAAGAAACGGAGTAGGTGAGCGTCTGATAGATTTTTGTGAAGCCAACAACCTATTCATTGCTAACACATTTTTCATACAACCAGAAAGAAAGCTATACACATGGACATCACCAAATGGCCAACACAAAAACCAAATGGATTATATAATTGGATGTAAGAGATGGACAACAACAAGGACTAAATAATTAGTTTACAACATGCTGGAACATCCAATTGTAAAGGAAGAAGAAAATAGAAGGATGCCGATGTCAATTATCTTATGTATATATGCTTGTTAAGTCTGTAATTTTGTTTATTTGTTTGTCCTTTTTTTCTATGTTCTTATCAGTGTTATATTTATTCTAAATTTATTATATTTCGAGATGGTGAAGCTCCGTACTGGTAGCCAAAACTAGACCAGGGGCTTACTGTGGTACAGATCATGATTTACTCATATCAAAAATAAGAGTAAAAATAAGAAAACAAAACCAGCCATCACACCAAAATACGATCTAAACAACATCTCATCAGAATTTATCAACAATATAAGGAACAGATTTGTGCTACTTAGCATAATGGATCAAGAACCAGAACAACTATGGTCTAAAGTCAGGGACATAACAAATGCAGAATGCAGACAGACAATTTCAAGAGCAAAAAAGAAAGAGAAGAAATTATGGATGACAGATAAAATGCTACAAACAATAAAGGAAAGAAAGGAAGCAAAACAAAAAGGGGATAGGAACAAACTAAGAACCATGAATGCAACAGTACAACAACTAGTGCGAAAATATAAAGAAAACCACTACAATGGCCAGTGAAGAGAAATAGAAGACAATCTCAAAAGAGGAAGAACAAGAGACCTATTCCACAAGATCTGGGAAATCAAAGGACTGTTCAAACCAAGGACCAGGATGTTCTATGATGATAAAAACAACTTAATTCAAGACCAGGAAGGAATAAGAAGACGTTGGATGCAATACATAGAAGAATTATATAAAAGAGATGACAAAATGAAGCACACATGGGGCAAAGTGCCATATGAAGATGAAACCCAAATTCTAAAAAGGGAGGTAGAAACTACAATAAGAGAAATGGCAAAAAACAAATTGCTAGGAACAGAAGATATTTCAGTCGAAATGCTGCAATCCACATTGACAAAGTCAACTGTAGTGCTAACCAACATATGTCAACAAGTATGGAAAACAAAATGATGGCCAACAGATTAGGAATGATCAATATATATCTCTATCCACAAAAAGGTAGACACCAAAGACTGCAGCAAATATAGGACCATAGTACTAATCTCCCATGCAACCAAAACCATGCTCAAAATCCTGTAATTGTCAGTACCAATCAGCTCTGTTCCAAGGACTCAGACAATAGTCTTGGTGAAGGAACAAAAGACTTTATTGCAGACCAAGGACAATAGTGATCAGCCAGTGTTTTGGTTGGTACTAACCTTCCCTGCCCCTTGTCACTATATATATAAGGACTGGAGTTACCTAGCCCTGCCTGTTTGCAATGTAACATTTTGACTTCTGCCAGATAACTGCACTGTAACCTTTTGATTTGATTTGACTCCAACCATACATGGAGAGAGAAATCCCAGAGGTCCAATCAGGCAGGATTCAAGAAAGGAAGAGGCATTAGGCACCGCATTGCAAATGTACAATGGATAATGAAGCTTACCAGGGAATCCCAAAAGAAAATCGGCATGTGCTTTATAGACTATAGCAAAGCCCTTGACTGCATAGATCATGAAAAACATTGGATAGCACTTAAAGTCATGGGAGTGTCAACACATCTGATGGTCTTGATAAAGGATCTGTACTCAGGACAAGAAGCTACTGTCAGAACAGAACATGGAGAAACAGAATGGTTCCCAATTGGCAAAGGGTCAGGCAAGGGTGCATCATATCACCCTATCTGTTCAACTTATATGCAGAACATATTGTAAGAAAAGCAGGCTTGGAGAAAAAAGAATGAGGAGTGAAAATAGGAGGAAGGAATATCAACAATCTATGATATGCAGATGACACCATAATACTAGCAGAAAACCTCCCAGACCTGGAAGAACTACTAAGAAAGATCAAGGAAGAAAGTGCAAAGGCAGGCCTATTAATGAACATAAAGAAAATCAAAAAAATCAAAATGACCTTAATAGATTAGAAAGTTGGGCCAAAGCTAACAAATTTAATTTCAACATGGAGAAATGTAAGGTACTGCACTTAGGGCAAAAAAATGAAATGCACAGATATAGGATGGGGGACACCTGGCTGAATGAAACTAAGTGTGAAAGGGATCTGGGAGTCCAAGTAGACCACAAGTTGAACACTAGTCAACAGTGCGATGCAGCAGCTAACAAGGCCAATGCAATTTTAGGCTGCATCAATAGAAGTATAGTGTCTAGATCAAGGGAAGTAATAGTGCCACTCTATTCTGCTCTGGTCAGGCCCCATCTGGAATGCTGTGTCCAGTTTTGGGCACCACAATTCAAAAAGGACATTGAGAAACTGGAACATGTCCAAAAGAGAGCAACTAAAATGGTAAAGGGTCTGGAAGCCATGCCCTATGAGG
>NC_056523.1:5033420-5038855 GCF_019175285.1 Sceloporus undulatus
TCCTTGCATGGCTTTGGGCAGAGGCTGGATGGCCATCTGTCGGGTATGCTTTGATTCAAAGTTCCTGCATGGCAGGGGTTGGACTGGATGGCCCTTGGAATCTCTTCCAACTCGATGATTCTATGATTCTATGAATTCTATTTCTTGCAGAAGTAAGTCTACTTACAAAGAATTTTGTCCCCAGTAATTCAGAACACTGTAAAAAGACATTTAAAACATATTAAAGTTGATAAAAAATATAGCACTGAATCACTCTTCTGACACAACCCAAAGCCTGTCTAAATAAAATAGGTTTTTGACTGTTAATGGAAAGAGAACAAAGACGGACCCAACTGGGCATCCCATGGGAGGGATTGCCATAGCCTGAGAGTAGCCACCAAGAAGGCCTTCTCTCATGTCCTTTTGAAACATCCCTGTGATGATGGTAGGACACAGAGAAGGCCCACCCCTGAAGATCTTAAAACTTGGGCAGACTCATATTGGTCTTTCACATAAATGGGCTGCAGCCTCCCCACATCATGCTTAATCTCATAACAGAAGTAAACTTGCTTTTCAAAGTAGAAATGGATTTTGAACCACTTCCGATTTTTGTTCCCCTCCACACTCTTGATTTTCTGGCATTCCTAAGGGATCTTACAAATCTGCAGGAATTAGAATTGGACAGTTCTGTAATGTTTGTATCTTTCTTTCTTTCTTTCCTGGAAAAGTGCAGCTTCAGGAATTTGTGGATTGAGGTCCACAAAAAGACATTTTCCCCACCCCACCCTATTAATAGAATATAGAGCTCAACCACTTAAATTCAGACTTGACTGACTCTAAATCACTCCTTCATTCTCTGTTGTTTGTTTGCTTGCTTTTCAGAGTATTACTGAACAGTCCATGGCACATGATGGGATGACATCGGACACGAACAAGATCAGAATCCTAATACCACATTGCTTTCAATGAGCTGTCCTGTTTTAATCACCAGGATTTGTCATGCTGATTAAATTTGCCCATAGTTTGTAGTTCTGGTGTGTATAATGAGCCCTATTTTTGATTTGATGACAACATAGGCTATTGGTAATTAAAGCTGATTATGAGTTTGTTTTTCCCTCCTGTGCACATGTGTTCTGCAGAGTTGACACAATGAGGCATCTAGTTTCTATCACACAGAGAATCGAGTTGATAGGAATATATATATTCACTTCTTGAGATCTGAAATCTTATGGGAATCCCATAAACCTGGGAAAATCTCACAACAGCTATGAGATGATGTCACAATAAATGATGTCTGTGCTGCAGATGTATTCAAAATGTGTACAACAGATGCAGAGTAATATCTTGCTTTTGGGGGGGGGCTGTATGTCAAATGATGCGTATCCACATAATTACGCTTATGTTGCCGTGTTTTCCATTTTGTTATCATCACATTCTTCTTTATAAATTTGTTTCTTTTCAAATGACATGGATGTCATGAAAGTAAATGGATTTTATTCATAAGTAAAAAAAATTGAGATGGATACCATCTCATATATGCTATATAATATGCTATACTGGCATTGTTACAAACCGCTATCATGGCTCACAAAGTGCAAACAAAAAGGGGACAAAAATGACACTATACCAAGAGGAGGGGGGAGGATCTACAGGTAGGCAGAAAGAGGTCAGGTGAGATGAAATGTGTTGTTCCTGCACAGAAAAGCCCTCCCTCTCTAGGTAATACCTGGCAATGTGGATGGAGGTCTTGTCACACTGCCTTTCCCCCTTTTGTCTTATTCCATAGGTTAGGGCCATGTCAGGTCTTTTTCATGTCTCCTATGTAATCTTGGGGTTTGTAGTTTCATGAGTCACTGGAGCATTCCGACTGAGACTTCTAAATACCCAATGAAAATATAAATCCCAGGATTCCATTGGATGGAGCCATGGTGGGGATGTTTTAATTGTGACTTCCTGCATGGCAGGGGTTGGACTGGATGGCCCTTGTGGTCTCTTCCAACTTTGTGATTCTATTTTATTCTAAAATGGTATGAAAGTGGTGTGAACACATTGTGTGGAAGAAATCCTTGTTAATATGACAGATGGCTCTCTGAGCAACACTTAGTGTGGTGGTGTTTTTTGCTTTCTCTTTGCAGGTGCTGCAACTATGCCAGCAAACACCATAGCCATGTGCCCTTGTCCTTGGTATTGTAGCAGTTGCTGAATTATCCTAAAATTGATTCACTCTGGAGCAGTCAAAGGGTGGGCTAGGATTTTCAAGGTTTTTTAAATGCTTAAATCAGGGATACAGTGGTACCCCGGGATACGAATTACCCAGCTTACGAATTTTTCGGGATACGAAAAAATCCCATAGGGATTTATTGTTTCGGCTTACGAAGGTTTTTTCGGGTTACGAAAAAACCTCGGCGCTATTTCGCCACCGGAGGGCAGCAGAGAGCTATTTTTTTCCATTAGCGCCTATGGCAATTCAGGTTACGAAGGTTTTTCGGGTTACGAAATTAGCCGCGGAACGAATTAATTTCGTAACCCGAGGTACCACTGTAATTGGGCAACTGTGGAAGCGCAGAGGTCCCGATTAGCCACTAGGTGGAATTGAAGCAATGGGTCCTCTTCATCCTGGTGAGAAGTGACCAGTGGGGTCCCACAGGGTTCTGTCCTGGGCCCAGTGCTATTCAACATCTTTATCAATGACTTGGATGAAGGGATAGAGGGCATGCTTATCACATTTGCAGATGACACCAAATTAGGAGGAATAACTATACCTGAGGACAGGATCAAAATTCAAAATGACCTTAATATATTAGAAAGCTCGGCAAAGCTGACAAACATGAATGTGAACACCAGAGATTTGAGGACAATCCAGGGGCCGTAGCTAGGCATTTTATGACAGCGGGGGGGGGGGGGGGTCCAGACTACGTGCCCCAATTCTCATGGGGCTTGAGTGCTGTGGAAGCAGCAGAACACACCCTCCTTTTTTCTCATGGACGGGGGGGTCCGGCCCCAAGGAACCCCCCCCCTTGGCTAGTCCCTGGACAAACCCCTGTGAGTTAGATGGCTAAGGTTTCTCACCCTAGGATGAGAAGGAAATATGATTTTTAACTACTGTACTTAGCAATGGAATTTACTCAATCTCTATTGTGAGACGACAGGCAGAGAGCCTGGGGGAGGATGTAGTGATCAGCAAACCCATTTAACCTCTATTTATTACTGTCTATGAACTTTACCACATTAAAGTTGGAATGGTCCTGCAGTGTTCCAAACCACGCCATTCTGGGGATGGGAGGTGGCGGGGAATGCATTTTAATGCACAGCGGGAATGCCGCTGCTGCCGCCGAGTGTTCTCAGCCTGTTCCGGAAGTGTTCCAGAGGGGCTGATTTTCGGGAACGCTTGAGAAGCGTTCCTGAAAATTGGCCCTGGGGAACACTTCCAGAATGGGATGGGGATGCTTGGGGGTGGTGCTGTTCCCGCTGTGCAGTAAACTGCATTCCCCACCACCTCCTGTCCCAGAACGGTCCAGTTTGGAATGCTGCAGGACTATTCCAACTTTAATGCGGTAAAATTCTACATCTCCTATATGTCTTTGGGTCAGTGTGCCCTTCCCATGTGACTTCCTACTACTCCAAAAGTCATCACGGCCTCTTCAAAACATACCTGACTCCAGATATCGAAATATGATAATATGAAAACTCTTATTTGGTGTGGGAGTGTATGCTAATACTTACACTTAGGAGATGTCTCCATGAGGGTGGTGGGACAAAGAGACAGTAGGACCACCCCAGAGGATCTTAAGACAACAAGCAGGCATATATGGGGAAATACCATAAAAACAGTTGAAATAGACTAAATGCATATTAATTCAACAAGTGTTAAACAGGCTAAAAAGGTTAAGACAGTTTACAACCATGGCTGAAATCCAGCAAAGGACTAGTCTGACAACAGCTGAAATAGCAGTGTTGACATAGTAGTATAAATTCAGTATTTCCTATCAGGCTGCAAACTAACTGGATTGGTATCAGGGTCTCCTATGCTAGGTCTCGCTGTCATGATTGTTATAGAGAGCCAGAGTGGTGAAGTGATTTAAGTGTTGGACTACGACTCTGGAGACCAGGGTTCAATTCCTGGCTTGACCATAAAACCCACTGGATGACCTTGAACAAATTATGCGTTCTTAGCCTCAGGGGAAGGCAATGGCAATCTCTCCTCTGACAAACTCTTGCCAAGAAAACCCTCAGGCTTAGGGTCAATGGAGATTATAGCACCTAGAAATCCTCCCAGGATAGATGTGTGATTGAAAAGTCAAACATAGGTGTTATCACATGCAGTTTTGGCCAGGTCAGAGGAATGCCTATGTAGTTTGGACCTCAGCCATGCTTATCAAGAATGGCAAGCTCCCATTTTTGAAAAGCCACTGCATAAGTGCGGCTGGGGTCTTAGCTGCATAGGGGTTACACTCGCTTGTCTGTGGCTGCATGTGATAACACCTGTGTTTGACTTTTCAATCCCACGTCTATCACGGTGGGATTTTTAGGTGCGATAATCTCCATAAGTCAGAAATGGCTTGAAGGCACACGAACAACAATCGCTAGGTGTAGTGTTGTTCTTGTTATTAGCAGGTACTGGGTTCAGGGACGTAGCTAAGGGGGGGGGGTTCAAGAATGGGGATGTTCAAGCTCCTTCCATCCCCTCCTCCTCCCCTCCATCAAAAGCACGGACTTGGATGGAGAGGGAAAGGGGGAAAAAAGTCTCAGGGAGCAGGGAGGCTCAGAGAGAGAGAGAGAGGGACGTAACCTTGAAGCGGGAGCAGTGCCTGTTCAAGCTCCTTCCTCCTGCTTCCTCCTTCCTGGGAGCGGACTCAGGAGAGAGAGAGGGAGGGGAGAGGGCTGGTCTCCCTCCCGGTTTGCCCCTCTTTCCCTCTCCCTCCTCCTCTGTGCTTTTGCCAGAAAAAGGTTTCCGTTCGGGAGAGGAGGAGGAGGAGGAAGAGGAAGAAGAAGAGGGAAGGAAGACACACAGAAAAAAGGAAGGAAAAACGAGGGGAGGGAGGGAGAACTAAAGGAAGGAAGAGAAAGGAAAGAAAGAACGAGGGAAGAAAGGGGAAGAAAGGAAGAAAAGGGAAGGAAGGAAGGCTCTAAAAGGAAATATCAAAGAAAGAAAAGGTGACTTCTAATAACAATAATCAACTACAGGTTGAATCTCCCTTATCCAAAATGCTGAGGACTAGATGTATTTTGGAGTTTTTCAGAGTTTGGTATGTTTATATATGTATAATGGTATATATTGAAGCTACTTGAGTCCAACCATTAAACCCATTCATGTTTCATCCTCAGGTAGCTCCTTTTTTGCCCTCCTCTGAGTGTCTCAGAATATGAACACAGTGTCTCTGAGCATGAATAGAGTGGCTGCCGTTTATTGCTTGAGCAGCTGCACTTTGCTTTATCAACCTGAATTTATCTGATGT
>NC_056523.1:5043855-5053313 GCF_019175285.1 Sceloporus undulatus
TTCTTCTTCTTCTTCTTCTTCTTCTTATTATTATTATCATTATTATTGGATCTAAATGCATCTGAGGAAAATGCTAGGAAACCTGACATCTAGGAAAACTCATGCTGCCAATGTGTTTCTTTCAGTTAGTCTCAAAGGGGCTACTAGATCTCTCTACATGTTGTTGTTGTTGTTGCATCTAAATGCATCTGAAGAAGTAGACTGTCTTCAAAAGTTCATGCTGTCAATTTCTTTCAGTGAGTCCCAAAGGTGCTGCAAGATCTCTCTACATATTATTATTATTATTGCATCTAAATGCATCTGAGGAAGTAGACTGAAGTCTAGGTGTGGCTGTGGTTTCTCTCTCTCCTCTTTTGCTCTATTTGGCGTACTCTCCCTCCCTCTCCCCTGCCCCCCTCCACATGCAGGTTGCCCTCCAGAGAGCAGAGGACAAGGCAGGACCCCCCCCCCAAAAGGGACCATGCCCTGGTTGCTGTCCTGCTTCAGCCAGAGCTCCCCGCGCATTTGGGGCTTGGGGAAGGCGCCAGGGCAGCAGGAGCCCTGAGAGGTGGATGCCAGGGAGCAAGTCCTCTTTTCTCTTTTTCCTCCCCTTCCCTTCACTCCAAGGACAAACTTCCCTGCCCCGGGTTGTTTTATTGTTCCTTCCTGCAAAAGACAGCTCTCTTGCCTCTCCTTTCCCCTGAATGAACCTGAGGAGCCTTTGGCAATGGCACGGAAGTGGAGCAGCCCCCTCCCCTTCTTCTCCTCTTCCCCCTTCCTGAGGTAAAGGCTCGACCCTCTTTCTGTGTGTGTGTGTGGGGGGGGCTTTCAGCCCTTCAAAATGGTGGCACTTAGTCTGGACCCCCCCTTCTCAAAAGCCTGGCTACGTCCCTGCTGGGTTTAGCTGTGGGAATGTGAATGGGAACTGCCAACATAAGTTGATACCCTGAAGCTCCACGGCTTTTTAGCCTGAGAGAGGAATGCAGAGTATGGGATGGGAGGAGTTATTAATAGTGAAACCGGTACTTCTGAGCCACAATTGGCAAGAAATGCATTAGATCAGAGATGTGATCTAATGCAATAAAGTCTTTCTGGTTCATCCACGAAGCCTAGTTATATAGATAGAGACATGACATTGCAGCTGAAATGTGTGGATAAGGTAAGACAAAAGGGGGGGGGGCTGAGAATAAAGGACTGTGGAATATCTGGAGAGTAAAGTTAAGCCAAGGTATCATCCTTGGTTTAACTTAGGTTACTTTCATCTTGCTGACTGCTAGTTTTCCAGGGATTCCAGAGGTCTTTGTGAGTCAGTGAAATAATTTCTTACATTTAAAAAAGATATATAAAATGGATGTTTTAAAAATATTTTTACTGTTATTGATTATATAGTTTGATTATATTTCAGTGAATCTCTTAACTATGTTGTTTCTGCTTTAAATTGCAAACTATTTTTGAGTCCTGATTCTGGGGTAAGGCAGGATATCAAGGGAAGTGAAACAGGCTAGAAAGGTTGAAAAAGTTTAAAACTATGGCTGGAAATCAGCATAAGGCATAAGTCTCCACAAGATACAAAGTGTTTTTGCCACATCCTGACTTAAGAGGTGGATTTGTGGCAGAAGTAGGGGGTTAGCAACAGCAGAAGTAGCTCTGGGCTCATTCAGACCTCTTTTTAAAAGCATGACTGTGTGAATAAGCTCACTTATGCATTCTGGGTTTGTTATTCACATTATGGAACCGCATCTATGCACATTTCTGCAATTTTCGTTGCTCGCTCATGCCAGCATTCGAATGAAGATGGTGTCAATGCTGGGAATGTATTCAAAACACATTCAAGGCATGCAGCGTTTTATCCAGGGTCTATTCAGTTCTATTTGTACCAATTATTCACACTACCGATAATGCAAATCTTTTTTTTAAAACTAAACTGTTATCAATTATCCTGGATTAAGTTGGGTTTTTAGTAGCCCCTCCAAATTTAATCAGATGCATGTGAACAATACAGATTCAACCCAGATTCATCCTGGATTTTTTTCATCATATGAATTGGACCAGAGTGGTATAAATTCAGTTTATCCTGCCAGGCTGTTAAAATAGTAGGGTGAAGTGTGGGAATAAGGTATGATAAAGCGGGGGGGGGGGGGGTGTCTGTGGAAAAACTGGAGAATTAAAGTTAGGCTGAGTTTTCCTTTTTAGTCCCTTTACGTTATTTGCTTACTACTAGTTCTCCAGGATTTCAATCAGAGGTCTTTGTGGGTCACTGAAACAATTCCTTAGCTTTAAAAGCATGTATTTAAAATGGATGTTTTTAAATCGTTTTGACTCTTCTTGATAGTTTAATTATATTTCAGTGATAATGTTTTAATCAATGTGGTTTCTGCTTTAATTTACAGACTGTTTTTGAGTCCTGATTCTTGGGGGAAAGTGGGATATCAGTTAAGGTTTTGTTGTTGGCTTTGACAGTGTTTTGCTAAGTTTAAGGTTTTGGGGGAAAAATTAAGATAAGCCAGTCACTAAAAGTTGTCATAAGAGGGAAAGTAGGAAAAGAGAAAGAGGTTGTTTGCCTGGTGACTGTGTCAATCTGTCAGGAAGGATCAAATTAGGGGAATTTTAATTAGCTCAAATACGAGAGGCGTGTCCTAACAACCAAAGACGTAGCCAGGATTTTGGGAAGGGGGGGTCAAGACTAAGTGCCACCATTTTGAGAGGCTAAGAGCCCCCCCCAAGACACAAAAAGAGGGTCGAGCGTTTACCCGCGACACCTTGATGGCACCACTTTAACTTCCGTTATGGCTTCGTGCAATGGAATCTTGAGAACTGTAGTTGAGTCATCTGTCAGGTGCCACAACAAACTACAAATCCCAGCATTTCACAACATGGAGCCAAGGGCAGTTAAAGTGGCATCAAACTGGATTATTTTTTCAGTGCAGATGCAAACTGAGTCCTTCCTCTGAAGGTGTTTACATCAGATAAATTCAGCTCGATAAAGCAAAGTGCAGCTGCTCAAGCAATGAGCGGCAGCCACTCTGTTCATGCTCAGAGACACTCTGCTCATGCTTTGAGACACTGTATTCCAACATCTGAGCTGAGCTACGAACCCAGGCTGCATCCACACATTTCATTCCCACTTCCAAGAGGGATTTTTTATTTTGAGATACACACACACACACACACCTTTTAATTCCAAGACCTATCTATCTATGGCTAACGGGGTTTTTACTGTGTTTTTATTTGTATCTGTGCACAAGTTTGATGTATTGGATGTTTTGTATTGTGTATTATATTGTTTTTATCCTGTTGTGAACCGCCCTGATCTTTGGAAGGGCAGTATAAAAATAAAAATTTTATTAATTATTATTATTATTAAAGCCACGGAGCAGAGGGAAAAGAGGAACTTTTGTTTTGTCTTTCCTCTGTTCCCTCGCCGTGGTTTTAATGGAGGGGAGGGGGGAGGAAGGAGCTTGAACGCCCCCAGGGCCTGATAGGGGGGGTTCCGACCCCCCAACCCCCCCCCCCGGCTACGTCCTTGTAACAACGCACACAGCAGGATTGTGTCCCTATGTGTATACCAGAGGTCACCTAGTCCACCCCCAAGAGAACGAGACTAGAATGCCAATGAGGTGCAATTAAAATATGAACATTTATTAAAGCCACACAACAAAAGGGATCACACACACACACACATTCAATGCTATAGCGGGAGGGGTACATCTGTGAGAGTGTGGGAGTGATGGGTTGTGGTTGACCAAGCAGTGGAAGAAAAGGTAAGAGGCCAGATGGATAAGGTTTAACCAGAGGTTGGACATAAATCTTTCAGGAGTGTTTTAGTTGTGTATTTCTGCATGGCAGAGAGTTGGAATAAAGGGCCCTTGTGGCTCCTTCCACCTCTTTTATTCTCTGATCCATTGCTGTTGGAGGGGGGGATTGAAGAAGTGTCTGGCTATGTTCCCGTAGCAGAGTGATCTGCATCTGCCTACAGGGACATAGCTAGATGATTCTCCAACACACTCATACTCCAACAACCACGGGATGGCCAGGGCCAGGGTGGGATGAGGGAGCTCCAGGGATAAACAGTGAGTTTGGGGGAGAGCGTTGCTAGTTGTGGAGTGTTAGAACTTGGTAGTTCTACCAGATGTTTGGGAATTATGGGGTTTTAATTTATTGTTTGAGCTGATAGATAGTTTCAGCTGAAACCTTGAATTGGTGAACTGCTGACTTTGTGACTTTCAATAAAGTTCTGTTCTGCTTCAACATACATGACTCACTGATTGCACCGAGGTCCTGAATTTCCTTATTCTGACATGCAGAGAGGAAGGGATACCAATCTCTACAACAATAACAAAAAGAACTTACACCTGAATATACCACTAACAGGATGCTAGCCATTAGACATTATGTCTAATGTCACAATCCACATCACAAGCATCATGCCCACAAGCAAACCAAAATATGCCATCTTTCTACTGAAGTTTTTATTAGACAGGGGAGTGTTTGGATGGGGGAATGTCAAGCAGCATCAAGAATTTCAAGAGGCATTAAGACATAAATATGCTTTTTAATTATTCTTATCATGAAATCCCAATCTAAGTTGTCAAAAGCTTTTTCAGCATCAAGAAATATTAGTGCTACTTCTTTCCCTGGATTTTTCTCATAGTACTCAATTAAGTCAATTATAATTCTTATGTTTAATATGCCTATTTGGTAAAAAACTGCATTGATCCTCTTTTATCCATTTTCTCAAAACAATTTTTAATCTTTCTGCTAAGATATTAGTAAAAATTTTGTAATCCGTATTTAATAAAGAAATAGGCCTAAATTTTTTTGGGCAGTCCTGCTCTTTCCCTTCTTTTGGTATTAAGGTTATGTTCGTCTCCCTCCATGAATCTGGTATATCTTCTGTTAAGATATTATTGAATATTTTTTCTAATGGTTCTAATAATTCACCCTCAAAAATTTTGTAGAAATTTAGTGTATATCCGTCTGGGCCCGGAGCTCTGTCTCTTTTCCGTCTCCTAATTGCCATACTTATCTCTTCTTTCGTGATTCTTTGATTTATCATTTCTCTAATGTCTGTTTCCATGCCAATTTTCTCCACTCTCATAATATATTTGCTTAATCTATCCTGCTCAGTTTTTTTTCCTAATCTTTTTTTCATATAAATTACTATAATACTTATGAAAAATTTCTCTCATCTTAGCTTGTTCTGTGATAATTCTTTGACTGTCTCTTAATTTCAATATCTGTCTTTCTTCTTTCATCTTTTTAACTTTGTAAGCCAAGAATTTGCCGGCTTTGTTTCCAAATTCAAATTGTCTTTGTTTAGCAAATTTCAATTTTTTGGTTATTTCGTCTGTCATTTTAACATTAACTGATTATTTAAAATTTTTATTTCTTTATCAATTTTTTTATTCTGTGGGTTTCTCAGTTTTTCTTTCTCTTTCTCCTGAATCTTTTCTGAAATAACTCTTATCTCATCTTGTGACCTTTTTTCCTTTCAGATTTTTTTATCATCGTGTCCTCTTATCACAGCCTTTGCTGCGTCCCATATAATTTTCATGTTTGTGTCCTTTTCCAGATTTTCCTTAAAATAAAAATTGATCTGTTGTCTGATTTCCTTCTATATTTTTTTATCCTTCAACAGTGATTCATCTAATCTCCATCTATAGTCAAATTCCTTTTTCATTAATTCTAGAAAAATTTGATTATGGTCCAAATTTTTGTTAACTTTAATTTTTACCTCCTTTACATCTTGTGCCAAATCTCTTGAAATTAAGAACATATCGATCCTGGATGCCGAATTATGCGGGTTTGAATAGAAAGTATAATCTTTAGTTTTTTCATTTCTATATCTCCACACATCTAATAGTGAGAAAGTATCCAACATTTCAAAAAAAGTTTCTGGCAGTTTGCCCTGTTTTTCTGTTACGTATTTTCTTTGTTGATATTCTATCTATTTTAGGATCTATTACTCCGTTCCAATCTCCCATTAATATAAGTGTTTCAAATTTCAATTCTTTTATCTCTTTACATAATTTTTTATAGAATTTAGCTTTCCTTTCCTTTCCTTTCTTGGAACTTTCTTGGAACTCTCTCCCTGATGAGCTCCGCTTGGCCCCCTCCCTGGAGTCATTTAAGAAAAACCTCAAGACTCACTTATTCCGCCAAGCCTTCCCCCACATGTCATCTTCTCCTGTATAGTGCGTGTTGTTTTATTAGATTGTTTATTGATTTTAACTGGTTTTAATTATTAGGTATGAATGATGGATTTTTAATGATGTACTCTATTATATGGTTTAATATGGGGGGGGGTGTTTCGTGGATTAATTTCTATCTGTAATTTTGTTTTGTGCTGTATTGTATTTCATTATTATCTTGTAAACCGCCGTGATCGAAGGAACGGCAGTATATAAATAAAATCTCATTCATTCATTCATTCATTCATTCATAATGCCTAAATGTCCTCCATTTTGAACATGCCTAAGAAACATGCATTTATATTAATGCTTTTTAAATTATTAATTTTTTTAGTTGTTCGTGTGTCCCCCATTCTAAAAATATGTCCTACATTTGGGTCTAAATTTTGTCCTACATTTTTTTTACATTTGTCCCGGTTTGGAGGTTAACAGTTATGGCAACCCTATTCTCAACGTTATTTTTGCTGTTGTTGTTGTTGTTGTTCCTTTCTTTATATGAACCAGGGCAGTTAAAGTGGTCTCCAACTGGATTATTTCTGCAGTGTGTTTTGGACCTAAGAAGCCTTAGAAGAATACATATACACACACACATATATACTCTATGTACATATATACACACATCCTATATATATATATATATATGAATCCTAGCAGCAAGGATTTCTCCTATAGCACATAAAGCCAAGGTCCAAAACACATTGCAGAAACAATCCAATTTGAGACTGCTTTAACTGCCCTCAATGCTAGGGAGTTCTGGGATTTGTAGTTTATTGTGGCACCAGAACTCTCTGACAGAGAAGGCTCAATGTCTCACAGAACTACAGTTCCCAGCACTGAGCCAGGGCAGTTAAAGCGGTCTCAAATGGGTTAATTTCTGCTGTGCACTTTGAACCTTGGCTTCCTTCTCACATTGTGGTTGTTGCTCTTGTGTGCCTCTAAGTCATTTTCAACTTATGGCAACTGCATCCTGGGGTTTTCTTGGCAAGATTTCTTCAGAGGGGGTTTGCCCTTGCCATCCTCTGGGGCTGAGAGAGTGTGGCTTGACCAAGGTCATCCAATGGGTTTGCATGGCTCAGCCAGGATTCGAATTCTGATCTCAGAGAATGCTCCAATGCTCAGAATGCTCCAAGGCTACCTTGCATGTGCTGTTGTTTTTCTCTCTCTTTTTCTGTCCCCAGTGAATTAGTAGTTGTGAATTTGGGTCTTGGAGTTGTGCTAATAGATATGTCAAAATGTCCTCCATTTTAGCATGACTGAGAAACATGAATTTATATTGATTTTATTTATGTTTTTGGCTTTTAGTTGGTCATGTCCTCCATTTTCTTGAACATCCTACATTTTGTCCTATATCATGTCCTACATTTTCCACCCTGGGGGTGCCAAAATATTTCTCGCCTAGGGTGGCCAAATACCTAGAGCCGGGAACCAGCCCTGGTGCTGGAGATTATGGCTTGCAGTGTTGTCCCAGTTACAGGGCTCCCCAAGACAAGCAGGTGTTGTAGCACCCTGACAGGTATCTCAAAACTGTCACACTGGGGCCATTTCCACTGGGGTTTAACGCGGGTTACGAATCGAATTCAGGGAGAAGCGTGCCCATTTGAACCCGATTTAAACCTAGAACGGTTCTAGATCACCCCGCATGCGTTCCCATTAGAAATCGATTTATATCTGGCTCCTTTTTTTAAGCCGAATTAAATGCCTTTAACATTTATTTCTTAATAAAAACCATTTTCTTAATAGCATGCACATAGAAATACCAGCTTTACACAAATCCTTGGAAAACCCTTGCAAACTTCTGGGAATATTAAATCCAGAGGAAAATATAAATGGGAATATAAATCCCATCACTGCCTTCGGTTTGGGGAAGCAAGGAGTGAAACAGAAACCTCCCTTGCAAACTTTTCCTTCCCCTCTTCCCTCCTGAGAAGTGATGGGAATATAAATCTCATCGCTGCCTTCGTACAGGTTGGGCTGTTGAAAGCCTGCAGCCAGCAAACTATCACAATGGGATGATGGGACCTGTAATCCCCTAACTATGTTAGCTCCACTCAGCTGGCATTCCAAGGGTTAAGATCTGCCTTGCCCAGCCTCAGGACTTGCTGTGCTACAAAGGAATTCAGGGTTGATCAGCCAGTGAAAGAGAAACAAGACGTAGTTTCCTTCTAAGTACCACTAAGTACAGATGCTAACTTGAAGAAATGCTAAAGTTTCTTTGTCTACAGGGTTTGTGCACCCTAAAGAAACCAAACTATGTGTTGTCCCTTCTAAAATAGCACCACTATTCTCAGATTTGGGACAAAGGAAGAAAACTATAAAACTACAAGCAAAAGCCAATCCACAACTCCGTCACAAAATGTGTCAACAGGACTTGGAACAAAGTAAGACTTCTGAGCTATCTCCTTTCCAAGGAGGAGGGCTCTTTTAAACTACCTGCCACAAAACAGAACAGAATCAGACAAATTCACAACTGGCAGTTCAGGCCAACCCTGAACTGATTTTACAGGGAGAGCTTCGTTTGCCTGGTGGTGAGGACTGATAAGAGCTGGGATAGTGTGACCTGTCTCTTGGTCCTTTCCAGTGGCTGCATCGTCCAGTACCATCCCAGTTTGGACCTCTTTTGTCATTTCAGGGTTGGGAAGGATGCATGGCTGGGTGGGAAGGTTTCCAAGGCTTGGGTTCTTTTCCCCAGGGAAAAGGGGGGCATTTCTGTTCTTGTGCATTGGGCTTTCTGTCTAACTCCTGTCTGCTAAATCCTAGTGTACGAAGCTGCTTCCAGATGGTGTTTTGCATCTCTCGAAGCAATTCTCTGAGAGGCTTTGGCTTTTTCTGGGGGTTTGAGGGTTTGTTTTCCTGCACTGGTTGGGAGTGGATTGGGTCTCTCTCCTTATCTGCGTTCTTCATGACAGGCTGGACTGGAGCATGTAATCCTGCACCACCAATGGCTACCGGCTGACATCCTCCTCCATGCCCTTCTTGACTCTCCTGCCATGGGGGATTGTAGGGAGGTTGATTCCTGGCTTCCCCTGACAGGGAGCGAAACAGAAAACTCCCTTGCAAACTTCTCCTTCCCTCCTGAGAAGTGATGGGAATATAAATCTCATCACTGCCTTCGGTTTGGGGAAGCAAGGAGTGAAACAGAAACCTCCCTTGCAAACTTCTCCTTCTCTCCTGAGACCCAAGGCATCACTGATAATCACGGTAAAAATATGTTGTAGGTCGCCTCGAGGGTCCATGGCTAGGAAGCACTAGCACAAGAGGGAGAGTGAACTGGGCGGGGGGGGGGGGGGG
>NC_056523.1:5053413-5067038 GCF_019175285.1 Sceloporus undulatus
GGGGGGGGGGGGCAGACTTTTAAAGGCAGAAGCGCTCATGACGTTTCACAACTTAAGCACTGCCTTATTGGTCCATTCAAAAAAAAAAGCGCCAAAAAAGAAAAGAAATAGATAACGGTTGGATAAATGGGAACGAAGATCGAACATACATCGGGTTATGTTAACCCAGGTTAATACTACGTCATCAATGACGAAGATTGATTGACAGCCACAAAACCGGTTTATATGCAAATTCGGCTTCTAAATATAAATAATAAATAAAGTTTTTATTTTTATCCCGCTCCTTCCTGCGATCAGGGCGGCTTACAACATAAGTTAAAAACAACAGTATCATAAAACAGTGTAAAATACAGACACATAAAAGTAAAGCATACAATCAAAAAAATAACAGGCTAAAAGCCCCGTAGCCCAACCTCTTGGCCATGGAAGAGGAGGGAGGCCCACAGGATTTTAGTCGGGGAATGCCTGTTGGAACAGGAAGGTTTTCAAGTCCTTCCTGAATTGGGCCAGGGTGGTAGTCGAATAGGCCCTGAATTGGGCCAGGGTGGTAGAAATAGATCGAAATACATCGATCTATTTCTTAAATGGGAACGATCGGTAACATTAAAACCGGTTTATAGGGATGAATGGGAATGAAAAATAACCTGATTTGTAAAGCGTGGTATTTTACATCAGTTTTAATACAATCGGTGTATTATATAGCGATTTAAAAGTTAAGTGGGAACACCCCCAATGCCCTCCATGACCGGAAGAGCACAGCAGCCATTATTTCCTGGTGCCTCAATACACAGCACCTGAGAAACTTTCCAGTTACGATTTGTTGTTGTCATGTGCCTTCAAGTCAGTTCTGACTTATGGTGACCCTAAGTTCTCCACAAGCTTCTTCAGAGGGGATTTGCCATTGATCTGGAAACCATGTCCTAGAGGAGCTACTTAGGCAGCTGGGTATGTTTAGCGTGGAGAAGAAAAGGTTAAGAAGTGATATGATAGCCATGTTTAAAAATTTGAAAAGATGTCATATTTAATAATGAAGGAATGCAGTGGCTCAAGTAGTTAAGAGGCTGACTCTGGATGATATCACACAACGGGTTTTGCAGCTCCAATCCGAAGTCACTCCTGGTCCAACCATGCAAATTTACATTAAAATGTGATGGATTATCACACGTGATTGCTTTCTATGGGGAGTCATTCCAAGGCAGTTCCAAAGTCAATCCAAAGTGACTCCTGATGTAGGTGAATTCAGTAACAAGTGAATTCACAAAAAATGTTTCCAAGCTCACTTCGATGTCAATCTGAATTGGTCTAGTGTGGAATGCAACTTTGTTTTGGTCTTGGTACACCTCCCCCCAAACCTCCAAGGTGGCAAATTTCCCATGATGCAGCGCTGCAATTTTGCTCCATTTACTTCCGGTACTTCTTCAAGAATGGAGGATCAGTTTAGATGTTGCTGCCAGGGATGGGGCTCTGACACGGAGGACACGTTTGGATGTGGCTGCAAGGGATGGGGCTCTGACATGGAGGACACATTTGGATGTGGCTGCAAGTGATGAGGCTCTGACACAGAGGGCACATTTGGATGTGGCTGCAAAGGATGGGGCTCTGACATGGAGGACACGTTTGGATGTGGCTGCAAGTGATGAAGCTCTGACACAGAGGACCCCCTTTGGATGTGGCTGCAAGGGATGGGGCTCTGACATGGAGGACCCCCTTTGGATGTGGCTGCAAGGGATGAGGCTCTGACATGAAGGACCCCATTGGATGTGGCTGCCAGGGATGGGGCTCTGACACAGAGGATATGTTTGGATGTGGCTACAAGGGATGGGAAAACAGAAGGGAAGAAGAAACGTGAAGCTATCATTCACGTGAAACTGGAATGAGGAAGTGGCCCCCTTCTTCACCCTGGAAGTGCAAAGGTTCACAATGAGCAAGGGTGCCAATTCAAATTGGTGACTCTGCACGGTATGTACTGGTGTGATCATTTATTTTGCAATCGCTTTGCTTTGCCTCAGGAATGACCACAATTTCACTCTTCACATGTGATAATTAATCACTTGAATTGTCTTGGATTCGAATTGACTCTGCTTCCTCTTCCCTTTGGATTGGCTTTGGATTGGAGTTCCAGTTTCACGTGTGATAAACTGCTCTGTTGATTGCAAGATCAGCAGGTTGGTAGTTCAAGCCCCAGGTGCCGCATGATGGGGTGAGCTCCCATCACTAGTCCCAGCTTCTGCCAGCCTAGCAATTCAAAAGCATGCGAATGCAAGTAGATAAATTGGTACCACTCTGGTGGGAAGGTAAACAGTGTTCTATGCAATCATGCTGGCTACATGATCACAGAGTAGCTCTTTGGTTTAGTAATGGAGATGAGCACCTTATGGTCAGACAGAACTTGACAACTTGTCAACAGGGAATACCTTTACCTTTACCATAGCGAGGATGGAGCAAGTTTCTTTTCTGTAGCTCCAGAGAATAGGACTCGGAACAATGGAGTCAAACTACAGGAAAAGAGATTCCACCCAATGTCAGGAAGAACTTATTGACTGTAAGAGATGTGGAAAAGGCTGACTCGGAGAGTGTATTGGAGTCTTCTTCTTTGGAGGTTTTTGAACAGAGACTGGATGGTCATCTGTTGGGGGTGCACCTGCATGGTAGGGGTTTGGAATAGATTGTCCTTGTCTCTTCCAATTCTATGGTTCTATGATCCTATGATCCCTGTGTCTGAGAGTGTGTGACTTGTCCAAGGTCTCTCATTGGATTTACATGAGCAAGGTGGAATTCAGATCATGGTCTCAAGAGTCATAGTCCAGTGCTCAAACCACCATACAATACTGCCTCTCCCAGTTGGTATGCTGCCTGTCTTAAGATGTAGCTTTGAGGGGGAGGGTAGCAGTACCAGATGTAGTTATGACAATGGAGTTCCATCATTCTAGCTATGTCTGCTAGGACTAGATGAATTCATGGAGAATGGAGCCATCAGTGGTTAGCAATCAAGATGGCTACAGTCTCCAGTATTAGATGCATTCTTGTTGTTCTGTGCCTTCATGTCATATAGCAATATAATGGCTTGTTTACTAGAGTCTCTACCCTGTTCAGTTTCACTAATAACCTCTGTCATTTATATCTGTGTCAACAACATCTACTTTCACCACTGTTTTGTCTCCCAGAGGTTTTATCATTAATGCCAAAGGTTAAACACACAATCCAAATAATACAGTCATCCAGATGAAAAAGGCTTCTTATTCTTTCACACCTGATTTCCTGGAAAATGTAGTGCCAAACGCCTCTGCCTGGTTCTGTCTTAGCACATGACCCAACAGTCCTGCAATGCTGGGGCAGGAATTATATGGCAGGGTTATCGTATGTCCTCCTTTCCTCCCTTTTTCAGAGCTAAAATGTTATTCTTTTCTGCTAATTGAGAACCACTGCTTTCATAATCATATAAGTAGTGGGGAGAATTACAATATTAGTTCCAACCATGGCCACCCTGAGTGTATGCGGACAGTGGTCTCCAGGCTGTCACAGTGGAAGAGAAATCCAAGCATGCCCAGCCCAATTTTGCAGTGGTGGTGACAGACTCCTTAGGAGGAGGCTGCCGCCACCACAACAAAAGAAAAGGCTGAGCACACCTGTCCCAGCTTTGCCACAGCAGCAACAGTATCCTCAGGAGGAGGTTGCCCCACTACAGTGAAACAGAAGGAAGAATAGGAGGGCGTGCACTCTTGTGAAGGAAAAGCAGTGAATGTGTCCTCCCCCCCCCCCCCGTTGCTGTCATGACAAAGCTGTGCTAGGTGTGCTTGGCCTTTTCTTTCACCATGACAGTGGTGGTCTTCTCCTGAGGAGACCATTGGCACTGCTGCAAAGCCTGGCCTTGTCCGTCCATCTGTTAGGAAGGATCAAATTAGGGGAATTTTAATTAGCTCAAATATTACGAGAGGCATGTCCTAAAAATGCACGCACAAGATCTTGTCCCTTAGTGTATACCAGAGGTCACCTAGTCCATCCCCAAGAGACAGAGACTTTGATACCAATGAGGTGCAATTAAACAATGAACATTTATTAAAGGTACACAACAAAAAGGATTACACACACACACACACACACACACATTCAATACTATAGCAAGGGAGGGGTGAGTTCGGGGAGTAAAGGAAGGAAGAGAGAGGCACCGTTGGGAGTATTTACCTTAGACGTCTTCTCCAAGGAACCGGATGAGATGTAGGATGGATAGTGAATCATGGCCACGGGAAAGGGAAAGGAAAGAGCGGCCGTGGTGGCTTAAGAGCTGAGTTCTGGCGGGCAAAGCTAACTTAGAGGCCCGGTGACAGTGAGCTTGGCTTCGCTCAAGTGATTTCAACAGAGCAAGATGCTCTAGGAACTCAGGCTCGGAACTGGAAGCTCGACAAGCCCACTGGAGGGCTGGAAACTGGGACCTTATATAGTGTTAAACATATCCTCAGGTGATGCCTGCCTGCAAGACAAAGGCATTGCAGGGACGTAGCCAAGGGAGGGTTCTTGGGGTCCGGACACCCCCTTCCATTAGAAAAATGAATGGTGTGTGCTGCTGCGCCACCGCACCCAAGCCCCATTATAATAGTGGCACATAGTCTGGACCCCCCCTTCCTAAAATCCTGGCTATGTCCCTGGGTGTTGATGACTTATCTTTGTCTAAGTCTAAGGCTAAACAATGGCTGTACAATGCAAGAGGTCTGGCACTTTTCAGGAGAGCCGATACCTTGATGGCTGAGCCTTTAAGTTAATCATTGGCTCATTTAAGAAGGGAGCCACATCTATTGTCTTCCTCTGTGTAGGTTTCTGCGAATCTGGTTTTGCAACTCCCAAAGTCTTCCTCTGAAAGGTTTAATTCTACCTTTTTCCTGAGACCATGCCTTGGCAGGAGAGCTGGCTACGTGGTCTGTTCGCCTTTAGGTTAATGGTGGCTTGCTGTGGGGTCAATCAGGGGTCATGGCTTCAGACTGCATGACACCCAAAATTGTATATAAATCCATACTTGGTAACACATCCATCACCACCATGAGGAGGTTATGCCTGTCTCAGCAAAGTCAGAAGGGGCATGATTGCCCCATTTCACCCCTCAGCAGGAGGAGGGCCTTACTGGGTACCACCTCTCCTCTGGAGTGTCATCTGGTGTGGCCCACACACCCTGCAGTGCTATTCAACATCTTTATCAGTGATTTGGATGAAAGAATTGGGGGCATACTTATCAAATTTGCAGATGACACCAAATTAGGAGGAGTAGCTAATACCCCAGAGGACAGGATCAAAAAAGAGAAGGTTAAGAGGTGATATGATAGCCCTGTTTAAATATTTGAAGGGATGTCATATTGAGGATGGAGGAAGCTTGTTTTCTACTGCTCCAGAGACTAGGACCCGAAACAATGGATGCAAGCTCCAGGAAAAGAGATTCCACGTCAACATTAGGAGGAACTTCCTGACAGTAAGGGCTGTTTGACAGTGGAACACACTCCTTCCTCGGAGTGTAGTGGAGTCTCCCTCCTTGGATGTCTTCAAACAGAGGCTGGACAGCCATCTGTCGGGATGTTTTGATTTGGATTTCCTTCATGGCAGGGGGTTGGACTGGATGGCCCTTGCGGTCACTTCCAACTCTTTTATTCTATGATTCTATGATTCTGTGATTCTAAGTGGCACCACTGGTTAGGAGGTGCCAGAATATAACATAAATGCCCATCAGTGCTCATCAGAAGTCTCCAGTTTGCATCAGATGTTCCCAATGAACATTACAAATACACAATGAGGAGTGCCTGATGTGCATGAGAAGTGTTCAAATGCACATCAGAAGTGGCTGATGCCCATTCAAAGCACCTGATGTGTATCGGAACACTCTGGTCAGTATCCAGATGTGCATCCTTGCAATTCACTAATAGGCATTTGTTACATCTCTGCTACACAGAGACACATTCATAACGTTATGAAATGTAGACAATGATGTAAAATATCAGCCTAAATTTTGAATTTATTTTTTCCTCACATTCAGCCCTGATGTCAGAAGCTGAATCCAGATTGGTAGTCAAGATGAAAACTACAGTCCTTTCATTAATGCCTACTGGAGAAGATTCTTTGAGTCATAAGGGTTTATCAATATGTTGTCTCACCACTGAAAAACTGATTAAATGGGTCTGTTGTAGCTGGAATTAACCAACAAGATTGCAGCCAAAGGACAGAAACTTAAAGTGGAAAGGAGCTGAACATTGTGTCTACCTCTGTAAAGGAGTTCAGACAGTTAATTTCCTGTTTTATGGACATTGCCTAAATTCTAACTGAAAAAATAGAGACAGACTAAGGACCTTATCATATGGGAGGGAAGTGCCCAAATCCTGTGGATAAACGGGGTTTAAATCTGGGAATATCCCGCAAAAGCATGATTGTTTTGAGATGATGGTGGGTTAATTGAGCTTTAACGTGACATTAATCTGTGCAAAAAGTTGCAAAATCGCACCACTTTTTGCATTCAGGATTTTCCATGATACAGCAGTCTTTTTAAACAGAACTAACAATATTTACATGTGAAATGTAACAATCACTTGTTAATCTTACATTAGTAAATAAAAACATTTGCAACTTCTAGAAACCGCTTCTTCTAAAATGCATTTATAACAGCTCAATAGGATTCCAGTCTATTGAGCCCTGGTGATGCAGTGCTTAAGGTTGTGAGTTCGATCCCAGGGGCTCCAAGGTTGACTCAGCCTTCCATCCTTTTGTAGATTGGTAAAATTAATACTCATCTTGTTGAAGGCAATTGGCTTACAGATTGCAAACTTCCTAGAGAGTGCCGTGTTCACTGATAAGAGGTACTGTATAGAAGTGTACATGCTGTTGCTATATTGCTATTGCTATTTTCTTTCTTCCACACAGCAGGGAAATGTGAAATTGTGATGGTTTTGTGGTAGAACCTTCCAGTTGACCCAAAGTCTTCATATTTAAAATGAGGCCCTTGGTATCTGCTGGGGTTTGGTTCCACAACTCCTTGCGGATACCAAAATCCGTGGATGCTCAAGTCCTGTTCAATACAATGGATAGTAAAATGATGTCCTTATATAGAATGGCAAAATCAAGTCTTGCTTTTTGGAATTTATATACACTGGGCCCTTGTTATCTGCTGGGATTTGGTTCCAAAGTGAATGCCAAAATTTGTGGATGCTCAAGTCCCATTAACTCAATGGCATAGAATGGAATGGCATAGTGAAATATGTCCCTTATATAAAATGACAACAACAAGGTTTGCTTTTGGAGTTTATATATATATTTGAATATTTTCAAGATGTGGATGTTTGAATCCTTAGGTTAAAAATCCATGGATACTAAGCGCTGACTGTATATATTTTTAATATCTTCAAACTGTGGATAGTTGAATTTGTGGATAAGGAATCCATGGATATGGAGGGCTGACTGTATTTTTATTAATTTATTGTACATTTGAGCTGCCCACTAACCAGAGTTCTCTCTGTGTAATCTATTAAATACACAAAACACAACAACCATAAAATAAAACAATGACCAGGACCAGATGATCAACAGTTCACTTACTCCAGGAGGCTCTGGCATGGCTAGAGATCTAGAGCAAAAGGGAAAAGGAGTAGCCAACATCCTCTTATTTCCTCAGTCACTTCTTGAGTCTTCTGATTTTCCAACATCATCTATATTTTGTGTATTGCATTAAAAAAAATGCAAACAATCAGACTAGTTTTTACAGATGCTACATGATTGAAAATGAGTTTGCAGATAAGAATCTTTGTGCTGTTGCCTCTTCTGTATTGCAATATACAGATAGTTTATTTCTTTCATTTTCTTCCAACCTCTGCAGCCAATCTAAGGCAACCTGACCCTTTAAGAGCAAGATCCGAAAGGCCAGTTAAGCTTTGCATAAGTAAAGAAAAGCATTCTAGACACACTTTAAGAGACTACCTGAAAACGTTTTCCAAAATGCATCCAAGAATAATTTTTTTTCCTGTCACCAGCCTGCATTTCCTAAATCATAAATCATTTTCTTAGACTCTCCATTTTGGTGACCAAAGACTCTGCTAACTAAAGTGTATGCCTGTAGTTATGAGATCACAAGCTGGACCCAGGATCTTTTACTTCTGGGAGTCATATTTATGGTAATTAACAACTCAACATGACCGCCAAACCTATGGCGGTTACAGACCGCCCATTTGGGCGGGCTGTACCCGCCCCTTTCCCCGGTGTATCGGGCTGCAGCTGCCAGAACGGCAGCCACTGAGGCCCCAATCCGCCGTTTTTTCAGGCTGCGGTGAAGCCCCAAGACACCCCGCTTCAAGCCCCAAGGACACCCCACGGCAGTGGGGAGGAGCCCCTTCTCCTTGCTTCGCTGGGCGGCACTGTCTGAAGGCTGCGCCGCAAAGCAAAGCGGCGCTGCAAACCAGGAGGCACTCCGAACGGTGCTCCTTCCTGGTCCACAGAAAGGCGGCACTAAGGCCCTGGCGCGGACGGACAATGTCACGTCCGCGCCGCCCCGTATAGAGGCGCCGTGGTCGGGACGTCGTCATGGCGGCCCCCATGTGGAAGGGGAGCCGCCATTTTGTACGGACTCAGTCCGTACTAGGGTTAGGGGGGTGCGGAAGCACCGCACCTTCCTAACCCTAGTATGGACTGACTCCGTACTTTCATGGCGGTGTGTAACCCGCCTAACTTCTCAGTCAGTCAGCAACTCAACAGAAGGGTTTCTGAGGTGTTGCAGATTGGTGTAAGAATGATTGCTCTATAGAGAATTTTGATTAGATCAGTTTGCGGAGAGGTAGGGCTTCTTACAAGTACGCTTTTAGATCAAATCCCAGAGTGTTTATGGAATGACCAGACAATTCCAAGGAAAACATCGCAGAGGCAGACTTTTGCAATTTAGGTCTATTTATTGTTGGGGAAAGGATACACAGACTTACATTCAGTCTTTCACCAAGACTAATAGAAGAAAAGAGAGGAAAAGTGGTAGAGGACATGAGGCATCACTAGGGCTATACTCGCCTGGATGGTATCCTTTGGCAATCCAAGGAGATAATTAAATAATAATAATTTGTTTTATTTATATACCGCTATTCCAAAGATCATAGCAGTGAACAGCAAGTAAGCTAATTAGCAAGTAAGCAACACAGAGGATAAGGAGAAGAGTAATTGGATTGGGACTGTATCAAAACCTAAATGGACAAGAAGTCTATCTGGATTCCAATGCCGAACAGAGAACAAAAGATTTGCAGGACTTCAAATAGGGTTTTGCCCTGCCTTCAGTGGAGGTTGTTTTCCTATTTCAAAGTAAAACTGAATTTACACATTGATTGATCTCTAGTCAGCCTCTTTGATGGGAAGGGTCATTAAGGCTGGAATAGCTGTGCTCTGCATAATATCTTAGGGTCATAAATCTGGCCAAAAGTGTGAAAAGATCCTTCCTGTTGGCAACTGCTGTGTATGTGGGGTGTCTGCTTTGCTCTTATGTGGGACTATGGTCATTTCCCATCATGTCCTTCTGTATAGGGTTATAAGGAGGAATACCTTCACACTAGGCACGTTAAGGCTCTCTTAGGGGCTTCTATGTTCACATAATGCTAGGGTGGGGGCATCCAATTACCTCTGCCAATGCACTTTAGATGTGGGGATTTTAGGGGTGTTTTTGTAAAAACCCAATCTTGCTAACATTGGGGTGCTGGGAAATGACCTCTACGGCAGTTTCGCAGTCATGTGTGTGTGTTTGTGCATTGAGACAAGTAGTTGCAGTTGGAACCTCAGGCCTCCAATGGCCTGTCTCAATGGGCCCTGAAATTGGTGTCACTTCCCCACACCCAGCCCTGCAACACTTCCAAGAGACTTCAGTGGGGACACTGGCTGAAAGGATAGTTTTTTGGGGAAGTGGTATCATCACACATAGCTACAGCAATGGATTACTGTCACCACAGTTATGTCTTGCCAATGTTTCCAAGTTTTGCTTTAAATGTGGACATCCTTCATTGTCCCTAACTGATTTTCACCTGTCTCTCTCTCAGAAGTAGCACTATCTAGAAAGTGTGCCTTGTTTGGATCCTGAAAATTCAACTATGGCATCTAGTTTATGAATGACATCTCATCTGTGGTCCCACTATCCTTGTCTCCAGTTATGGAATCTCTATCAATTAAGGCAATGTTCTTGAAAGCTGCCACAGGTAAGAACCTCAAGGTGCTTTTTTAAAAAAAGGCTGACAAATGCTGAGGTGGGTGCTTAACTGTTATGCTATAGTCTACTAAGAGGGAAGCAGAACCTTTTAAAGACAGTTGAGAAAGTGGGATAGTAGAAGATTAATAGGCATATTGGGACAGTTGGGGACCTATCTGTTTAGACAGGCTTTTAAAACAGAAAGTATTGAAAGCATAGGATGGGGTTGTGTTGTATTGTTTTTTTAAAGTATTTTTTAACATTTTAATCTTTGTAATTGAATGTTATTGTTTTAATATGTAATTTGTTTTCATATATTAATAATTTAATTCTATTTTAATGCATGGTTTTGGTATGCCTTTAATTGTATATTGTTTTTAATGTTGTGAGTCGCTCCGAGTCTCAATTTTGGGAAAAGGGTGGGATATTAATAATAATAATAATAATAATAATAATAATAATTTGAGGGTAAAGTACGACCCCCACTTGTGGTGCTGATTACGGTTTTCTCTTTGCAGGTGCCGCTAAGGTTGTAATTGTCTCTGCATCTGGGATAACTGCTCCACTTTTGTGTAGTGCTGTCATAGTTGTGGGTGCTGCAATTATCGTTACCAGAATCTACAACTCTGATACAAGTAAGCCAATGTTGACTGGTGCTCAAAGTTTTATGAAGATCCAGAAACTCATAGAACTAGAATCATATAAAAGTGATCCTGTTGTTGTTGTTATTGTGTGCCTTCAAGTCATTTGTTGACTTACGATGGCCCTAAGGTGAACTTGTCATGGGATGTACTTGGCAGGCTTTGTTTGGAGACGGTTTGCTTTTTCCTTCCTCTGAGGCTGAAAGAATGTGACTTCCTTAGGTCACCCAGTGGGTTTCCATGGTTGAGCAGGGGTTCGCAGTGTTCAAGCCACACTGGCTCTCAAGGCCATACTATACCAGTAGAATTAGACTGAAAGCATCTATGTCCTTCCTGAGCCGGTACTTTGAGGAGATGAGGTGGACTCCAGCTTTTCTGTTTAGCCCAGACTTTGTCAGTCTTTGGCTCCCATGATCTTTTAGCATTGGGCATGTTGGCTGCCACTTCTGGGAGATGAATCCAAAAATATCTAGAAGATGCAAGTAAGATCCACTGGTTTAGACTAAAGGAAATTATGGCCTGAATCCTATTGGTGAGAAGGATTCCCAGATCTCTGGTATGGATCTGCTCCAATCCCCATAGCTCTGACTCCTAAGTCTACAGTTGATTCAGAGTGTCCATTCTTGCTGTGATGACCAACAACCAATGCCCAATGGTTCCAGCCATTGTTGCCAACAGAAAGTCTAGGTAGTGTAGGAGACTACGGCCTCAAGCAGATAGGGCAAAAGGAGTGGCCAGAAGAAGCTCCCACCCCGATCGCTGTGGGACTGTGAAGACCACACACACCTGGTCCCCATCTGCGCTGCTGCCACAATCCTGTAAAGGTGCATTCCCCCCGCCCTCCCTGCTCCTTTTGTGGCTGGGTTTGGGCTACCATAGATGGCTGCATCATAGCTTCAGCCTGATCCAGGGGCATGAGTCATCTGAACACTATGTTGCCAGATTGAGCTGAAGCAGTCGGTCCCCCAAGAGTTGAACGGATCATCCTCCCAAAGGCCACCTGCCAAGACAGCAATATGAAATGCAACATTAGGGCCTTCGTAGCTCTTTGTAGCTGTGCAAGAGCCATTGTGATACATCTCTTATGACTCCATGCTAGGCCTTTGTATGTTAGTGATTGCCTAAATTTGTTATTGGGCCCAGTTTTGGAAGCAGCAGGCCATTCCTTGGGAGTCCAGATATTTTCAATTCTGTTGGGGTTGAGGGATGGTAGGTTTTTGTGATGTACTGGTCAGATAAGAAATGGGTCAACAATTTCTATTTGTCTCAATCCATCTTTTTCAACATAGTACATGCACTTCATCCAACCATACAGAAGAAAAACACAATCATAAGGAAGGTCATCACTTATGAAGTCGAAGGCTTTCATGGCTGGCATCCACAGTTTTTTGTGAGTTTTTCGGGCTATGTGGCCATGTTCCATAAGAGTTTATTCCTAACGTTTCACTGGCATTTGTGGCTGGCATCTTCAGAGAATGTTGACCTGGAAGAGAGTGGGTATATATATACTCTGTGATCCTGGGTGAGGAGGAGTGATTTCCATGTTAATCTGTGTAATATTCTGTTGTTGATGGTTAGGCCTCAGGGTAGGAGGATATGCAAATGGATTCTATGAGCAGAGAGATGGGGTAGAAATGGGAAGCCCTCTAAGCCCTGTGATAGCAAACCTTTACATGGAACACTTTGAAAAGCAAGCCTTGGTAACAGCACCGGAAAAGCCCACAACTTGGTTCCGATATGAGGATGACACTTTCACCATTTGGAGCCATGGAGAAGAAGACCTGGCTGTATTCCTGAACCATCTGAACAACATCCACCCTAACATCCAATTCACTATGGAAAAAGAAAAGGAAGGAACACTGCTATTCTTGGATCTCCTAGTCATCCACAAACTGAACCAATGTTTAGGTCACACAGTATACCGAAAACCCACACATACAGACCGATACCTGCACAAGAACTCCAACCAAAAAAGAAGCACAATCAAAACACTGGTAGACCAGGCAAAACGCATCTGCAAACCCCACTTCTTGGAAGATGAACTGAAGCACCTAGACTGGGCTCTACAGGCTAATGGTAATTCCAGCTCAGACATCAGTAGGGCTGTCAGTCCCAGAAAAACCCAGAGGAGTGAAGACAAGCAACCACCCAAAGGGAAGGTATTTCTACCATACGTTAAAGGAGTCACAGACAGAATAGGGAAACTGGTGAGGAAACATAACCTCCAAATAGTTTACAAACCGACCAAGAAAAGCCAGCAAGTGCTGCACTCAGCAAAGGACAGGAAAGACCCTATTACAGCCGCAGGGGTTTACTGTATACCATGCAGCTGTGGACAAGTCTACATAGGGACCACCGAACGCAGTGTCCAAAGAAGAATCAAGGAACACGAGAGACACTGCAGACTGGGCCAGCCATAAAAATCAGCAGTAGCAGAACATGCCACAAACCATCCTAGGCACAAAATGCTGTTTGAAAACACTGAAATTCTGGACCATGCCAACCACTATTAGGTCAGAATGCACATGGAAGCCAGTGAAATCCACAAACACTTGGACAACTTCAACAAGAAAGAAGAAACCCTTAAAGTAAATAACGTTTGGCTACCAGTCCTGAAGAACACCAAACCAGGACTCAGCAAATGCAAATGAGAAACCACTCAGGGTCAGAGGGTTTCCGAGCAAACAATGATCACCAATTAAAAGACACTAATCCTCCTTTGCATATCCTCCCATCCTGAGGCCCTGCCATCAAGAACAGAACAACACACAGATTAACATTGGAATCACTTCTCCTCACCCAGGATGACACAC
>NC_056523.1:5067048-5072034 GCF_019175285.1 Sceloporus undulatus
TGTGTGTGTGTGTGTGTGTGTGTGTGTGTGTGTGTGTGTGTGTGTGTGTATACCCACTCTCTTTCAGGTCAGCATTCTCTGAAGATGCCAGCCACAGATGCCAGTGAAATGTCAAGAATAAACTCTTATAGAGCATAACTACATAGCCCGAAAAACCCACAAAAAACTACAGGCCATCACTGTTTGGATCCTTACAAATTCTTATGCTTATTACTTATAGACAATCTGTCTGACCTTGTCATTCAACAGCTGCCAGATTTTTATAGAAGTATGCACTGCTATGGAATTGGTGCTTTTGCCTTTGACCATTTACCTGAGAAATGCTTGAGAGATGTGTATTGCTGTTATAACAAAGGGATTGAAAAACCAAAAACCAAAACATAATATAAATAAGCTTTCTCTATAGCTGTATGAAAAGTAACAAAACAATGTATATAACAGAAGTATTCAAAACCAATATATATATAAAAGATGAAAAATCAACAAGAACAATAATGGCAAGCAAAATAATACAGAATAGCAAATATATAAAACAATGTAAACTACATTGAAGCAGGGTAACCCAAAATGTAATGCAAAAGGAAAACGGCTAAGAGAAAGAGAGCGAGAGAGAGATCACACACAAAAGCTAAAATGGCTAAAGTTATAAATCTTGTTCCTATTCCAACAATTCTAAGGACAAAATTTGCATTCTACTTGCACAGGTTTGTATATTCACATAAGTTGTCATATTTTTTCTTTTGCAGCCCCTCCTTTTCCATTTGCAGATCATTGACAGCTTCTCTCTTTTGGGATTTCTGCATGTGGTGAGGGTATTTTGATGGGTGCCAATGGCAGATTGTTACTCTAATTAGGCAAGGCAAAGAATTCATAAACAGAAAGCACACTTACCTCATCCTTCTACAGAGGACCATGGATCACACAGAATGCTTTATTCATGTGGAAATTGGTTGGAGAGGGAAAAATAATGATTCTCACATTTTGCAGAACTCTGCTATACATCACACTATGCAGAAGGGGGTCATTGTTCCTGGCAGTCCAGCAATAGCTGAGTGGGAAGAGAAATTTGTCCACTACTACTCAGAGATCAGGCATACCCCTTAAGAAAGTGTCTGATGATCTGAGAATGCAAACAGAGAAACAGGCAAAAGTCAACAAAAAACGGAATCTTGCAAGGAACATGTTGCTAGGTCATTTGGCCATTTGAAAGCTCAGTGTCAATTCCTGACTGGATCACTCAAGGTTGTTGAGGGAATACTCTCTCTGTAACTACTGCATGTGTCACTTTTTACAACATTTGAGAGACAAGGGACCAGGTGCTTCCAATTACTTCAGGATGCATACGCCAGTAAATGCTGGACAGTCTATGACAGTGATCGTGAATCTTTTAGAGGCCGAGTGCCCAAACTGCCACCCCAAACCCATTTATTTATTGCAAAGTGCCATGTCCCTCTGGCTTTCCAGTAACAAACTCTGACGGTGACGGCACATGTGCCCACAGAGAGGTCTCTGAGTGCCACCTCTGGGACATGTGCCATAGTTTTGCCATCACTGGTCTATGAGGATCAATGGAAAATCATGAAGAAAATCCCCAAAGAGGAGGCTGTCCTAGATGTGTTGGCAGAATGATGATGATGATGATGATGATGATGATGATGATGATGATGATGATGATGATGATGATGTGAGGCCTCATTATCTGTGGATCTGCCAACCACGGATTTAAGCATCCATGGATGGCAAGCCCCTGTTGTCCTCAATGGTGGCATGTGCATGTGGTTGTGCTGCCATTAGTGACAATGGACTTCACCTGAAGTCATGTTGTCCCTAATGGTGGCATGGCTGCATGCATAGGCTACCACTGGGGACAATAGGACTTCAGATCCTATGTATTTTGGTATCTGCAGGGATACCATGGCTTTAAAATATTCAAAAATAATATAAATTCCAAAAGCAAACCATGTTTTTGTCATTTTAAGAAGGGATACAATTTCACTAAGCCATTGTATTTAATGAGACATAAGCATCCAAGGATTTTGGTATCCGTGGTAGGTCCTGAATCCAAACCTTAGTGGATACCAAGGGCTGACTGCATTTAAGAATGGATGATGCCAGAGACCACTCCCACTCTCTACAAGTGAGGTGGCTGGCAGCAATCTTTCCTCTGGGTACTCAACACCAGGGCACATTGCAGTGCTGCACAAGTGCCTGAAGTGGCAAGTATCAGGAACTGCAGCTCCCACAATCCACATGCAGGCAACAAAGAGATGCCAACTAGTGCTCTCTGGTATATCTCCACAGATGTTCAAGTTCATTGGGGCCCACCCACCCAGACCTAGTAGTCCCAGCTTTCTGAGTTCCAGGAAGCAGACAGAGCGGACAGGTACAGCACCAGGTCTCTCTCCCTCTCTCTCTCTCACACACACACTTACCTTGGCAACATTCCCACCACCAAGCAAGAGTGGCGTTGATGGAAACATGGGCGCAGAGTAAACTCGGAAGCTTGTGTGAAGATAAACAACTGCAAGTTGCTGGAGCATGCCAGGAAAACAGCTGCTAGATGAAAGCACACCGAAGCCTGGCTTATCTCTGAAGAGGCACTTTGTTTATTTGTTGCAAAGACACACACGAGAACAATCACCAACACCACCCACCAACTACAACCTGAACAAACTGTACAAATGGACATCTGGGCTTATATATACATTTACCATGCAGCCACCTTCCCCAGCCCCTTCTTGTACAAGTTCCTGTGCATCTTGGAAAGATGACACAGTATATTTACATCTTGCTATGTGCTTCTGGCACACACTGTGACCTTGGACATCATCTGCTGGTTTGAGTTCCAGCTGCAGCCAATTCCAGGCTTCTGCAAAGTAAATGACCATTTTCTAAGTTTGTTACATCTGAATATTTTCATACACTCTATACATTAACAAGTGGGAGCTGCAGTGCTGCACAAGTGCCTGAAGTGGCATGTCTTAAGGACTGCAGCTCCCACAATCCACATGCAGGCGGCAAGGAGATGCCAACCAGTGCCCTCTGTTATGTCTCCGCAGGGAGTCGAGGCAATGGGAGCCCACCCAGACCTAGTTGGCCCAGCTTTCCAAGCCCTGGGAAGCAGACGGAGGGGGCAGGCCCAGCACCAGGTGAGACATACAGATATTCACCTTGACAACATTCCCACTACCAAGCAAGAGTGGGAGTTGCTGTGCTACTCATGTGCCTTAAGTGGCATGGCTCAGGGAATGCAGCTCCCACAATCCACATATAGGCAATAAGGATATGCCAACCAGTGCCCTCTGTTATGTCTTCGCAGGGGGTCAAGGACATGGGAGCACAGCCAGACCTAGTAGGTCCAGCTTTCCAAGCCGTGGGAAGCAGACGGAGGGGACAGGCCCAGGACCAGGTGAGACATACAGACATTCACCTTGACAACATTCCCACTACCAAGCAAGAGTGGGAGTTGCTGTGCTACTCAAGTGCCTTAAGTGGCATGGCTAAGGGAATGCAGCTCCCATAATCCACATGTAGGCAACAAAGATATGCCAACCAGTGCCCTCTGTTATGTCTTCGCAGGGGGTCAAGAACATGGGAGCACAGCCAGACCTAGTAGGTCCAGTTTTCTGAGCCGTGGGGTGCAGACGGATGGAGCAGGTCCATCAGCAGGTGAGACATACACACACACACACACACACACTCACCTTGGCAACCTTTCCACTTCCAAACAAGAGTGGGAGCTATGGTACTACACAAGTGCCTGAAGTGACATATCTCAGGGACTGCAGCTCCTGTAATCCACATGCAGGCAACAAGGAGATGGCAACTAGTGCCTTCTGTTTCATTTTTTCAGGAGGTCAAGGCCATGGGAGCCCACCCAGATCTAGTGGGTCGAGCTTCCCAAACTGTGGGGTTCAGACAGATGGGGAAGGCCCAACACCAGGTGAGACAAACACATTCACCTTCCCACTGTCAAGGAAGAATGGGAACTGTTGTGCTGCATGAGTGCCTGAAGTGGCATGTCTCAGGGAGTGCAGCACCCGCAATCCACCTACAGGCAACAAGGAGATGGCAACCAGTGCCCTCTGTTATGTTTCCACAGTAGTTCAAGGCCAGAGGAGGCCAATCAGACATAGGTCATGCAGCCATCCAAGCTCTGTGGTGGTGGATGCTGCAGTGGTGGAAGTGGCACATTCAGCACCAGGCAATACATCTCCCCTTGCCTCCTGCCATAGTGAGCTTCACTAAGGCACAGCTAAATGAAGTGGCATGCCACCTGTACTGGAACACCTACAATAACTATGATCTACAACCAGAGCAATGTCTTGGCGCATACTTGTTGTCATGTCTCTATTGATCCTTTCCCATTTCTTCCCTGTAGATCATGGCATCCACAGGCGGGAGAGGACTGAAACAGAGCAAGGGGAGTTGAGGGAAGTTCATGCATCCCCTGAAGCCCCCTTCATAAGTCAACAGCAAAAGAAGAGGAGGAAAGGTAATTTTGACCTAATTTTGTAGCTGTGAGGCATGCATACAAAGGTTATCCAAGTGATGGTGTCAGGCTTCGTGGCCTCAAACTACCATCTGGTTTTGGGTCACCTTACTCTCTTCTTGGAGTGGGGGTGTGGGAACTGTAGAAAGCTAGGGGCCTGCATTGCTGGTCCAAAAGACCTTGGAGTGGAATCAGTGGAGTGGCAAATCTTCTCTGGGTTTTAGTCCAAGCTTTGAAGAGCTGTTCACAGTGCAGAACCTTATCTGTCCAAAGGGATTTAAGCACCTTAGAATGCTCCTTTAAAATTCAGACTTTAATAATAATAATAAATAATAAAACTTTTATTTATATACCGCCCTTCCTGAGATCAGGGCGGTTTACAACATAAAACAAGCAAATAACGATTTAAAAACAGTAACATCATCACTATCAAATATAAAAACAAGACAAGACAAAGCCCCCGTTAGCCAATCCTCTTGCAGGATACAAGGAGT
>NC_056523.1:5072134-5075033 GCF_019175285.1 Sceloporus undulatus
AATAAGACAAAGGCACCTCAGTGTTACGAGAAATTATTTTGGATGTCAACACAAAACCCTAAAAATACTGTCTAAAAGCTACCCCAGGCAATCAATTAGTAATACCATTTTTTCAAATAAGTAACAAATACAGTTCAGGCACATCCAGACTAATTTAAAAGTCACAGATTTTGTTCCTCTTCTTTCTGATTTCATACTGAATTAAAATACAATCTTGGTGTAAAAAAGCTCTGAATGTCCCTACTCTTGGTTATAATATTTCTGTTTCCTTGACATTTTATCATGTTACCTATAAAAATATCTGTAGGGGATATACAATTTTTTTTGAAAAAATATTATTGGATCATTTCAGTATGAAAGAATTCTTAAAACTCCAACAATCTGTCCATATTAGAGGTTTATGTAGCCAAGAGAAAACAGTACTCAAGCAACATTGGATCAAAATTCAAAATGACCTGAATAGACTAGAAAGCTGGGCCAAAGCTAACAAAATGAAATTCAACACGGAGAAATACAAGATATTGCACTTAGGGTGGAAAAATGAAATGCACAGATATAGGATGGGGGACACCTGGCTGAATGAAACTACATGTGAAAGGGATCTAGGAGTCCAAGTATACCATAAGTTGAACATGAGTCTACAGTGTGATGTGGCCGCTAAAAAGGCCAATGCAATTTTAGGCTGCATCAATAAAAGTATAGTGTCTAGATCAAGAGAAGTAATAGTGCCACTATATTCTGCTCTGGTCAGCCCCCACCTGGAATATTGTGTCCAGTTCTGGGCGTCACAATTCAGAAAGGACATTGAGAAACTGGAGCGTGTCCAAAGGAGGACGACTAAAATGGTGAAGGGTCTGGAAACCATGCCCTATGACTTAGGGAGGTGGGGATGTTTAGCCTGGAGAAGAGAAGGTTAAGAGGTGATATGATAGCCCTTTTTAAATATTTGAAGGGGTGTCATATTGAGGAGGGAGCAAGCTTGTTTTCTGCTGCTCCAGAGACTAGGACCTGGAACAATGGATGCAAGCTGCAGGAAAAGAGATTCCACCTGAACATTAGGAGGAACTTCCTGACAGTAAGGGCTGTCCGACAGTGGAACACACTCCCTCAGAGGATGATAGAGTCTCCTTCCTTGGAGGTCTTTAAACAGAGTCTGGATTGCCATCTATTGGGGATGCTTTGATTGAGAGTTCCTGCATGGCAGAAGGTTGAACTGGATGGCCCTTGTGGTCTTTTCCAACTCTATGATTCTATGATTCTATGATATCTAATGATGGAGCTCTGTCCACTCCTATTGTATTTATGCTACATCTTCTGTCTAAGGAAAAACAGTTACAATGATTTACTGTGCACCTTGCTTGCAACAAGACAAAGGCATCTCAGTGTTATGAGAAATTATTTTGGATTTCAGCATCAAACCCTAAAAATACTGTATAAAAGCTACCCCAGGCAATCAGTGAGGCTGAATAAATAGAGTTATTACAATTCAGGCACATCCAGACTAATTGAAAAGTCCCAGATTTTGTTGCTGTTCTTTCTGATTTTATACTGGATTAAAATACAACCTTGGTGTAAAAAGGCTTTGAATGAACTGGGAGCAGACAGTAAATATTCTGGGATAAAAAAATGTGCATGGATCTCCAAAATCAAATAAGTAACTTTTTTGGAATTTCTCATCTTTTTAACTCTTCCCTACAATCCCCCCAAAGCCACAGCAATTTCTGTTCCTACTCTTGGTTATAATTTTATTTAGCAAAAAAAGTTTCTGCTTCTTTGACATTTTATCATGTTACCTATAAAAATATCAGTAGGGAATATACATTTTTTAAAAAATAAATAAATTATTCGATCATTTCAGTATGAAAGAATTCTTAAAAGTACACCAATCTGTCCATATTAGAGGTTTATGTAGCCAAGAGTCTTTCTAGGGGAACTTGATTTAGCTCAATTTATTGGGTCATCCACAAGGACCTTCAAGACCATTTCCCTTATGTATACTGAGAGAAAACAGTACTCAAGCAACATTGTAGAGGCAAACTTTTCTGAATGAGTGTTTCTTTTAATAAGGAGGAAGATCACACAGCGATCCACATTCACTCGCAAGTACATGCCAGGACTAAGGAAATCAGGAGTTAACTTGGAATAGTTGGGTGCTGAACTAATGGTGATACTTACACAAGACGAGGCTTGGCTCCAGATCCAATTGTAAGAGGGATGACGTGGGATACGGCTGTTCAGGTGAGCAGAGAGAGAATGGTCAGAGTTCACAGTGGCAGAGTGTCCCTGTGTCTTCCGACTTGCCCACTGAGGATTTCTGCTTTCTGAGCTGGTTTCTTGGGAAAGGTGCTGAATATGAGAAGAATGACTTTCTACCCAGTGTAACTGGTTATATATGATTACTAATAAGTTTTTCATGTATTTTAAGATCCATCCCAGACTTTCTGCAAGGAACTCACAGCAGAAACATACCCTGCTTCTTCTCCAACTGCTTGTATCAGATTATACTATATTATAGTGCATATAATACAATTGCCTCAGATTGCACTATATTATACAGTGGCCCTTCTTATAAATGGATTTGTTATTCAAGCATCCACAGTTTGAAAATGTTCCAAAAAAATATAAATTTCAAGTATCAAACCTTGATTTTCCATTTTTTATAAGGGACATCATTTTGCCATGTCATATTTAATGGGACTTGAGCATCCACGGATTTTGTTATCCACGGGGGATTCCTGCATGGCAGGGGGTTGGACTAGATGGCCCTTGTGGTCTCTTCCAACTCTATGATTCTATGACTATGACTCTATGACTCAATAACAAGGTCCCACTGTTGAAGATAAACATTAAAGGTAAACATGAGAGGAAAATGTGTAAGAAATAAAGATAGGCAAGGGGG
>NC_056523.1:5075133-5078324 GCF_019175285.1 Sceloporus undulatus
CGAATTAATTTCGTAACCCGGGGTACCACTGTAATAATAATAATAATGTATAAGTCTAGAAATGTAGGTCAAATATTTTACCTGAAAAACCGGAATCAACTTATTATTATTGTTATTATTATTATTATTATTATTATTAACCTTTATTTATAAAGTGCTGTAAATTTACACAGCGCTGTACATACAATCTTTTTAATTATCCATGGGTCAATGTAAGTACTGTATCTTAGCTCTTATTTTAAAAAAGGAACAATCCCCTGGTGAAAGGCAAGAGTATAATCTGCCCTGGAAGCACTGACCCCCTGCCCACTCTCTCATACATCCAGCCTAAAGAGCAAGCACATACAGTTATGCCTGCTGGAATTTTGTAAGTTCTTTGGCATTGTTTTCTTTTGCTTCATACTTTAGGCCCTTTACTTTATGCCCCTAAGTTTTATCCTTGACTGATCCGCAGGTCATATCAAAATCCACAATTTGGGCCCCAAAATGTGCCCTCGATTTATACATGAGGTCGACGTATAGTCGAGTATATACGTTAGTCCTCATGTGTGTACATGTGTCACAGAGCAAAACTAGAAGCTGTGGGAAGAAACCACAAAAAAGTAGACTTGGACTATACTTTCAGAAAAAGAGGTGGGTCTTCCTTTGCTGGACATTAGATGGTTTTCTGAGAGCCAACATGGTGCAGTGGTAGGAGTGTTAGGCAAGGACTCTGGAAGACTAAGGCCTTGTCTGCATGAGTAAGAATACTCCAAGGGATTACCCCAATGTCCTCCCATTTTAAGGCACTCCATTATGGCACTGGGTAGCTGTTTGCATTTCTGCTATGGTGCCCAGTGCAGCAGCAGTGGCAGCCTGTCACTTGATCTGAGGTCAGAATGAGATGCCCAGCACCAATCATGTGGTTGAGTGCCTTGTTCTGACATTAGAGTGAGCAGCATGCTACAGCTGCACAGCACAGTGAGCCGTGCGTGCAAATCTGCCCTGTGGCACAACGGAGGGCTCCAGATCTTCTGGGAAGTTTTGGAGCAAAAGGTAAATACAGTTAGCCCTCCACATTTGTGGCTTTGACTTCTGCAGATTTGATTATTTGTGGATTTAATTAATACATTATGTCATGGAATCTTTAGGTCTTCTAGTGTGAACCTGCTAGAAGTTGATCATAGAATTGTGCTGGAGAAACTAGATGTTCCTAGAGGAAACGCTAGCCATTTGTAGGTCCTCAGCATGGGTCTATGATCAATTTCTGGCAGATGTTGACTACAGAGTTGCGGTGGGGTATATCTTGGTTTCGGCCAGACGTCATCCAGACTGTTTGCACTAGAACTGGGGTTTGGGCTGTGCATCATCCAGACTCCCTGCTAAGAGGATGGTGAGGTGAAGATGTTTTATTTGGGCCATGCAAACAGGGCCTAATGTTCGAATCCGTCCCTCAGCCCTGGAAGCTACTGGGTGGTCTTAGGCAAGTCAAACTCTCTCAGCTTCAGATGAAAGCGATGGCAAACTTCCTTTGAGCAACTCTTGCCAAGAATATTCTAGTATAGGTTTGTCTTTGGGTAGTGATAAGTCAGAAATTACTCAAAGGCACACAACAACAACAACAACAACAACCACTACAACCATAGTCTTCTCCCAGGATTGCTGCAGATGTATCTTGCATTGAATATTCTGTGTGAAATTAGACTGGATGATCTCTGGGTTTCCTTCCCATTCTGTAGTTCCATAAGGAGAGTTTGCCCATTCCCTACTCTCTTGACACTTCTACAAAGAGATGATCAAACAATGAAAGCAGAAGCAGTGGATTATTTGTCTTCAAAGAGGGAAATTCTCCTGGGTTTTGTGCGTGAAGAATTTCAAACCACAGCAGCAAAGCCAGAAGACAGTTTTGTCCCCCCATTTGATCAGGTTTGCTGAGAAAACTGGGCACTGTAGGGCAAAAAGTAACCTTTCCATGCTGTATTTACCCTACTATTCCTACTACTTATAATACTGAATATTATATGGAACAAGTAACAGGGAGCTCTCTCTGGCTTTGCTTCGCGAACGAAGATTCAGGAAGGACTCATGATCCCGCGCTTTGTACAAGCACGTTGGTGACTAAAAAGGCCAATCCAGGATAAACAGGTCCGGTTGCAGAAAGCACAGCGGAAAGTCTCCTTGGGTGATGTTTCCGGTTCTTTCTGCGTTGTTGTTTCCGAGACTCATTCGGTGTGAGTTTTCGAAAAAGGCTGCAGCATCGTGAATAGTGCATCTCCATGCCTCCCGATGCGAGGCCAGAGCGGACCGTTGTTGGTGATCGATTTGGCCAAGCTTGAGATGTTGTTTCAGGGAGTCCTTGTATCTCTTCTTTGGGGCGCCCCTCTTACCCTGACCCGTGGCGAGTTCACTGTAGAATACTATTTTGGGGAGGCGATGGTCCTTCATCCTAGAAACGTGTCCTGCCCAGCGCAGCTGCGTCCTCAATAGCATGGCCTCAATGCTGGTGATCCCTGCTTGCTCAAGGACAGCAACATTCGTCACATAGTCAGTTCAGTGTATATTTAGAATTGGGCGTAAATAGCGCTGATGAAAGCGTTCAAGGAGTCGTAGGTGTTGGTGATAGGTGACCCATGTTTCAGACCCGTAGAGGAGAATAAACTGTACAATGGCTCTATACACACTGATTTTGGTGCTTTGCCTCAATACTCCAGACTCTTTTGTGAAGCCTTCCAAATGCACTATATGCCTTTGCTAATTTGTGATCGATCTCTTTATCAATCTTGGCATCCGAGGAGATTAGGGATGCCATAACCCGGCGGCCCCCGTGACAAACCCGCTTTTGGGGGCCCCCTCCCGGTCCCTGTACGGTTTGGCCCCCAGCCCCCGGTCCGGGGCCTTCGCAGCGCCAACCCACCTTCCCCTGCCTCCCTGCGTGGCTGTGCCACCCACCTCCTCCTCCTCCTCCTCCATTCCAGGCCGTGTGACCATGTGGAGGAAGTGAAGGTGGCGGCGGTGTGTGGGGGAGGTGGGGGAGGGTTGTGGGGAGGTGGGGAGGGTGGCGCGGGCACGCACAGGAGGCGCACCTCCTCCTCCTCCTCCGTTGCAGGCCGTGCCAAGCGGAGGAGGAGGCAGAGGTGCTTGCCTGGCTTGGCACTCTCTGTGCGCGCGTGTGCCAAGGCAGCAGGCACTGGCAGGCAGCCACCCACCGCCTC
>NC_056523.1:5078424-5082539 GCF_019175285.1 Sceloporus undulatus
CTGGCCCAATTTAGGAAGGATCTTAAAACCTTCCTATTCCAGCAGGCATTCCCCGAATAAATATCCTGTGGGCCTCCCTCCTCTTTCGTGGCCAAGAGGTTGGGCTATGGGGCTTTTTTACTGTTGGTTTGTTTTAATATGTATTTTATTTTACATTGTAACCTGTTTGTATTTTTAACCTGTTGTAAGCCGCCCTGATCGGAGGAAGGGCGGCATATAAATAAAAATTTTATTATTTATTTATTATTGAAGCACTCATGCTCCGTCAATAAGAGTAAAGAGTCCAGATTTAAACCCTTTAATTTTAGATTGTTTTCAAAGGCTTTTGACCAATTAGTATAATAGTTATCAGATAAAAGAAACCAAATTAAACTAGATCTATTTGGTCTATAGTGGATTTTAAGCCAATATTTATATGCCATCAACCAGGCAGTGGTCTCAAGTGTAACCAAACCAAGCTCGTCATATAGCGTTAAATAACGAACACATGGCGGAATAGATAACAATTTTCTGCAGAACCGAGATTGTAAATTTTCAACCTCCTTATTAAAAGCTGTTACCCATACAGATGTACTATATAATATTTGAGGTCTAATTTTGGTTTTATAGATTTTCAAGGCTGCAAGGACATCTTGATTTCCCTTCTTATAGTAAAAGGATTGTAACGTTGCCAAAGCTCTTTTCCCAGACTGCCATGTTAAGTAAAGCCATGTTCAATGCCCAAATGTGCTGTTTGGAATGGGGGAGGGGGGGTGGCCAGAAAGGGAGAGTACATTTCTATCATCTGTCTAGGAATAATGCCCAAATGTCCTCCATTTTGATCATGCCTAAGAAACATGCATTTAGATTAACATTTTTTAAAAACCATCAAATTTTTTCGTATGTCCTCCATTTAAAAAAAAAATGTGCCCTACATTTGAAAATGTTGTCCTACATTTGTCCCGGTTTGGAGGTCCAGACTTATGGCAACCCTAGAGGAGATGATGCTTCCCAAGTAGGTGAACTGCTGGACGGTCTTAAGCACAGATGTGCCTACAGTGATGTGGGGATGGTAGTGTTCTTCCTGTGGTGCTGGCTGGTAGAGAACCTCCGTTTTCTTCAGACTGACTTCCAGTTCAAAGAGCTCTGCAGCTGTTGCAAAACAAGATGTTAGGTGCACAGAACTGGGAATTGGCAAAAATGAATTGGGTATTCAAAATATTTTCTAGTTTTCTAAGGATCAAGGCATGGTGGATTAAACTGTTTGCTTTGATTAGTTTCAGCAGAATAAAAGACAAGCAGCACAGATAGCAATAGTTAATCAAAAATGGAATCAATATGGAAAGAAAACGCAAGACAATGGGCAGGAATCAAGTTCAAAACACATATGTTCACTTTGCTAACTACAGGAAATGGGTGCATCTGAGTGTGTATTAACAATGTAATAAATACTTCAGAGCACCGGGAGCAGAAGAACAACAAGACAATGGTTTGAATTCAAGATCACCAGCTACACCCCTGCAGTGTCACTGAACCAAATCAATTTTAATTGCTTCCTTCTGCCTCTAGGCATTTTCAGAGAAATGAAACTTAAGTTGCTTCTGCTTCTGCTTCTGCTTCTTCTTCTCCTAAAATGCAGGCGCCTGTCTTTCTGACCCAAAGCACTGAGTCTCACATTTGGAATTCTGTTTTCTTCAGAAGGAACTCCAGAATTGGTTCAAATCATCCGAATTGGCTCAGGATCCAGCAGGATCCCATGCACATATGTATTATTTACCAAGAACTGGCATTACTTGCCATCTACTTTTGTTTGGGATACGATGGGTCTCTGGATATCTGCACATGCTCAGAGGTACTTTCCTGCATTATCCCTGCTCTGGATTGGAATTCTAAACAAACAAATAATTTCTTACCTGCCTCTCCCCTTGGATCGAAGTGGTGAAATACCCCTCCCTAAACTTCATTTACATTATATATTTGGATTAATTCATGAAAATAGTAGAACCATGGCACTTAATCATACCACCATAATTATGTAGTGTGAAAATGGCCCAAAGGAAACAAAGTAAACAAGGAGTCTGTAGGGCATAATTTTAGCACTAGATCTGGGTTAGATAAGGGGTGGGTGATGGTGGAAGGTGGGGACCTTGGATGTCTGCACCAAGAAACAAACATAAAAATTCCACAAACATTTACAAAAGAATATTTTTTGACCATCACTGTTGGGGGCTATAAAAACAACTAGGTATAGCCTCATGTGGCCTGCGGGACGTACAGTTGCTCAGCCTGGGTTTAGATGACAGATGCTTCCAGGTAAGACCTCCTGTTGTGAAATTCCCCAGAGAAGTTTAAAGATCCATCAAGTATTACCTTTACTGGCCAACTGAAATGCATAATATACTTGTTGCAAGCTTTTGAAGCTCTGTAGGCTTCATCAGGCAAGATGTTACAAACAACACAGGAGGAAAAAGAAACAATTGGAGATGTTGGAGATGGAGTTGTTTGTATTTATTAAACAGTTCCCCCTGAATGTTTCTTGTGTTAATGAGTGCCTTCACCTTGGTTGTTAACACACAATGGAAATTGGAAGTATAATCCAGTGTCATCCCGAATGCAATCATGGGTATTCACGTTATTGCGCAAAAGGTTATCACACGCATTTGCTGGCATTCCGAACACACTCCAAACGCATGCATCAATCCAGACTTAAGTAAATTCGGTGAACTAGGCTACTTTGCATTCAATTCGATGTTGTTTGGTGTGATGTGCATGTCTGTTTTGGCTCGGGGATCCCCCCCCCCGGCATCAATTCCCATGATCCTCCATTTTGTTTTGGCTTCCGGGACTCCTAGGTCTTCCTGGCAGCCAGGAGGAAAAGCAGCTGTTTTGCCAGAGGAAAGAGTGGCTCTCCTTGAGGTGCCCTATAAGCTCTCTCTCTGCCCAAAATGGTGGGCTTGGGGCTTGCCCTGCTCCTGACCCCTTGTGCCCCTCAGGGACCTTTTTGCCTTTCTTCCTTCCTCCAGGGCCAGGAGGCTTCAAAAAGAGAAGAAACTGCCTCCTTTTCATTAGCCCCAAAGAGTTCTTCTTCTACTCCCATTCCTCCTCCTTTGGAGTGGGGCAGCCTGGGGAATGGGGGTCTGTTTTCCTCCCCTTGGAGGCATCGCTCTGGGCTCACAATAAACTCCAACTCCCAGAATTCCATAGAGTAAAAGCGGTGAATGGTTCGTTTTTATAAAGTACAGTACAGTGCGCCCTTCCTTTACGCAGGAGATCCATTCCAGACCCCCGCGTAAAGGAAAAAACCATGGATGCTCAAGCCCCATTCAAATGAATGGGGCTCAAGCCCCATTCAAATGAATGGGGCTCGTACCCGCAGTGGCACAGTGTGCAGGGGGCACTCCACAGGAGCGCGCACCAGTTTCCTTCCAGCGTGCCCCTCCCTTCCTTCTGTCGCAACTTCCAGCGTATAACACTGGCGCACTGTACTTACATTGCCCTGTGGATAAGCCAACTCAGGGTTTTTTGGGGTCAATTTTTGGACCAAAATTTCTGGACTTATACATGAGTATAAACAATAAATGAATAAACTACCCCCCTTGTTCCTCCTTCAAAGAAGTATCACTGAAGTCTGTGGCAGAAGGCAGGGAACACTGAATCCACTGAATCTGGGTTGTCCTGCCATTGGCCCTTACCACACGGGGGCTTTTTGAGCGCGGAAGTAGGGTCAGTTTGCATTGGCCGATGCGTATTCGCATCATAGCACATTGTTCATTCACACTCACGCTCTCTGAATACACTTTGCCAATTCATATTCGCGTCACATCGCATCGTTCATCCACACTTGGGCGGCCTTCCGGATCGAGGTCTTGCACATTGGCCCATGCATATTCATGCAAAGCGAGACAAGTGCAGATTGGATCACCACACCAGCCCAATACAATGTGTGTTCGCCGATGTGCATCGGCAGCTTTGCGCATGCTCTGTGGGGCTCTGAACGGGGTGCAACATTTTTAACTTCCGGGGGTGAAGAATGAGGTCACTGTTTAGTGTGGTATATCGCGAGATTTGCTGCCTTTAGCCACTTACGAAAGGGGTATGCACCATCTGTATATGTGTGTGTGTGTGTGTGTGTGTGT
>NC_056523.1:5082639-5102536 GCF_019175285.1 Sceloporus undulatus
CAAGCAGACAGATGTGTGTGTACACATATAAATAAGGCATCACACTTTTGGCTGTGACACAGTGTGTTTGTGTGTGTGTGTGTGTGTGTGTGTGTGTATATAAACTCTCATACAGACAAATGTGTGTGTACACAGAAAAAAGGCATCACACTTTTGGCTGTACCACTATGTGTATATATATATATAAGTATGTATGTATGTATTTATGTGTGTGCATATATATATATATATATATATATATACCCACATACACACACACACACACACACATATACAGATGGTGCATACCCCTTTCGTAAGTGGCTAATGGCAGCAAATCTCGCGATATACCGCACTAAACAGTGACCTTATTCTTCAACCCCAGAAAATTAAAAATGTTGCGTCCCGTTCAGAGCCCCACAGAGCATGCGTAAAGCTGCTGATGCGCATCGGCGAACACACATTGTATTGGGCTGGTGTGGTGATCCAATCTGCACTTGCCTCGCTTTGTGTGAATATGCATTGGCCGATGCGCAAGACCTCAATCTGGAAGGCCGCCCAGGTGTGGATGAACGATGCGATATGACGCAAATAAGAATCGGCAAAGCGTATTCAGAGAGTGCGAGTGTGGATGAACGATGCGATATGATGCGAATACGCATCAGCCAATACGAACTGATGCTCAAAAAGCCCCCGTGTTGTAAGGTCCTTTGTGGACTCGTAAAACGGAGGAGCCAGATGCCTTCAGTTCGGAACCCAGCCGTGAATACGCAATGGCCAAAGCGCATTCACGTTATATCGCATTGGTCAATGCGTATTCAGAGCTCACAGGTGTGGAACTCCAATGCTATATAACGCAAATATGCATTGGCCAATGCGAACTGACCCTACTTCCGCGCTCAAAAAGCCCCCATGTGGTAAGGTCCATTGTCTGAAATGTAACTGTTGAATGAGAGCCACAGGAATGATGAAATATGATCTTGCTCAGCAGCCGTGGTATAAATTCAGCGTTTCCTGCTAGGCTGCTCTTTTGAGCGAACCCTCACAGGGCGGGACTGTGTGGATAAGGTAAGAGGAAAAGAGGGCCGAGAGGGAAAAAAGATTGCAGAAAAGCTGGAGAGTTAAATTTGGCTGAGTTTTCATCATTTGTTCCTTTCAGTTATTTTTTGTCTTTGCTGCCCACAAATTCTCCAAGATTTCAGTCAGAGGTCTTTGTGATAAAACAATTTCTTAAATTTTAAAAAAAGGTATTAAAAATGGATTTTTTGAATTGTTTTTGCCATTGGACTGAGTCCCATGATTTGGGTGCTTCCCTCCCATGTGATAAATTCCATTGTTGTGTTCCTTCAAGTCATTTCTGACTTATGGGGACCCTAAGGGAACTCTATCATGGGGTTTTCTTGGCATGATTTGTTCAGAGGGGGTTTGCTGTTGCCGTTTTCTGAGGCTGAGAGAGCGTGGCTTGTCCAGGGTCATTCAGTGGGTTTACATGGCCGAGCTGGGAATTGAAACTGGTCTCCAGACTTGTCCAATGCTCTAACTGCTGGTTCATTTAATTATATTTTAATGACAATCTTTTGCATGGTTTAAGTTATGTTGTTTCTTCTTTCATTTGCAAACCACGTTTGAGTTGTGTTTTAGGGGAAAAGGTGGGATAAGCATGATAATAAGAATAAGAATAAGAATAAAGATATTGTTGTTATCATAGAATCCTAGAGTTGGAAGAGACCCCAAGGGCCATCCAGTACATCCCCATTTTGCCATGCAGGAACCCTCAATCAAAGCATACCCGACAGATGGCCATGCAGCCTCTGCTTAAAGACTTCCAAGGAAGGAAACTCCACCACTCTCTGAGTTGAAAGCTTTGAAAAAAATTAATTTTAAGACAAGCCAGGAACTAAACATTGCCATAAGAAGAGAAAGAGGGAGAAAGATGTTGTTTGCCTGGTGATTTTGTTCATTTTTGCACTAGCTGAGTGTGAGACAGCCATCATAGGGTTGTTGGAGTGAAAACTGGAGACGACTTCTGTTTGTGGTTGCGCAGAGGAGGGATTGTCAACTGCTGTTGCATGCAACCAGATACTAAATGGTACTGGCTGAAATTCCATTTCCTCCACCATTATTAGAAGTACAGGGGCCTTTTCCAATTTTTACCTTGGCAATCATAGCCTAAAGGCAGGGCTATCCCATGGTAACTGAAATCCTGTACATGGGAGACAGAACAGATCTCCTCAGACATAGTCATTCTTTTATTGTTTTCCTTAAAACCGAATTGCTAAGCTGTTGTCTATAACACCCTCCTCTCACACAATGCTGTGTGAAATTGCTGTGCGTAAACTACTGAGTAACCCTGGAGTCATACTTTTGGACAGTTTAAGTTTGTAAATGATGTTGGATGGCTTGAGGTATCTGATGATGGAACTTTTGATGTCTACTCTTGTGTTAAAGAATACAAACAAAAATCCATCAGTGATACTTTTATTGGCCAACCGAAATGCATAATATACTTGTTGCAAGCTTTCAAAGCTCCATGGGCTTCTTCACCAGGCAAGATGTTACAAACCAAACAGAAGAGAAAAAAACAACAGCCGGAGATGTTAGTCAGATGCCTGCACGTTGTTTCAGTATTCAGTAAAGATGTTATGGTGGGGAGGATATTGTTTGTATTTGTCTGAATGTTTCTTGTGTTAATGAGTTAGAGAAAATGAGAAAGTTTCTGTCAGAGGAAAAACATGGTTACAATTATTTACTGTTGAACTTGCTTGTAACAAGACCAAGGCACCCCAACATTATTAGAATCAAACCTTTAAAGTGCTGTATAAAATCTACCCAAGCCAACCAATTAGTAATGCCCCTTTTTCAAATAAGAAACAGGCTGAATATATACATTTAATAGATTTAATAGTGTTAAGGTGCATCTAGACTGACTGAAAAGTCCCAGATTTTCTTCCTGTGCTTTCTGATTTTATACCAAATTAAAATAAACTGACCCAGGCAACTGATAAAAAAAAGACTGTGAATGAACTGGCAGCTGACAGAAAATATTCTGGGATAAAGAAAAACGTATATTGTTCTCCAAAATAACATTGAACAAAATCTGGAATTTCTGGACATTTTCACTCTTCCCTGCAATCATCCAAAAGCCATAGCAAATTTCTCTTCCTACTCTTGGTTATAATTTATTTGGAAAAGAAAGTTTCTCTTGTCCTTTTACATTTTATCATTCTTTTACATTTTTATCATTTTACATTTTATCATTCTTAGACCTGTAAAAAATATCAATAGACAATATACCATTTTTTTGAGGGGGGGAAGTGTTTTGTTGGATTATTTAGGTATGAAAGACTTCCTAAAACTACAACTGTCCATATTAGAAGTCTTTCACATGATGCTTCTAAAATGTGAGAGCACCAGGATTAGTAAAAGGATAAGGAATGAGAATATGGCTTTGGAGTAATTTACAAAAAAAAAACTTTTTGGGGAGCGTATTCTAATAGATAGAGTTTGCTTTCAGTTTCCACTCTTCACCAGAATTATGCTTTGGGCTGTTTTTCCCCTGTATCTAGTTTTTCTGCAGCTCTGGCCACATCGGTAACAAAATGGCTGCCCTTTGGATGGAAAGAAGCAAATTGCAAAATGGTGGTGGGGATGATTATGATGATAGGATGGTGGCAGGGCAGGGGAACAGAGGCATGTGGCCCCTTCACACTATACAACTGCAGCACAATTATTCCAGTCAGTCAGTCAGTCAGTCAATGCCTTTATTAAAGTCAACGGACCCTTAGATACTAAAATTTAAAAGCAACAGTAATAAAAACAGCATATAAGTGTAAAATACATTTGCAGTAGAAATATACAGTATGCAGTACATGTTATTAACACCAACTTTAAAACAAAGCATGATCTCTATAAGTTGAATACTATTATCCCCCTTATTCTGCAAAAACAATTCCATATTTAAAGATCAAATTTTGTTAGCCCATCATCAACTCTCCCTATTATTTGTAACATTACAAGTTTTTTTTATAGCAGACAAAAAGAATCTTGCAGCATCTTCTGTTACCTCTTTTCAGTGTCTTTTAACTGATATATTTGATACCAATCCAGCATTCCAAAAAACTGTCTCGCTCCTCCACATAACGTAATTTAAAACCCAACAGAGCCAATTTTTGAGACTATTGCCAAAAATGTTTCTGGTAGCTGGTGTGAAATACAAGTTACAACCCATCTCTTGTCAGATGTCCCCCCTCCTGAAACCACAGGCCAAGATCCAAGAATCCAAATTGTTAGAATCATAGAGACTCCAAGGGCCATCCAGTCCATTCCCCTGCCAGGCAGGGATACACAGTCAAAGCACTCCCGACAGATGGCCATCCAGCCTCTGTTTAAATACTTTCAGATTTCACCATGCTGTTGAACAGCTCTTACTGTCAGGAAGCTCCTCCTAATATTTGGGTGGAATCTCTTTTCCTGTGATTTGTAGGAACCACCAGGGCTGCAGAATCCTGTTATCCTCTTGGGCAATGCACACTGTCTCAGCCTCAAGAGGATGTAAATGACAACCCTTCTGAAGAAATCTCCTCTGAGACTGAGACAGTGTGACATGAGCCTCAGAGGAAGTCAATGGTAAGGCCCCTTTAGAACTAGCCTTGCCAAGAAGACCTCAAGAAAAGTTGCCATAAATATGAGGCAGGTAATCATGGGAGATTTAATATTTCTTGCCCTCTTTTATTAATACTTCCAGGGGCCATTTGCTTGTTAAGCTAATGGATCTTTATTTGATGGCCCTTGGAGATCCCTCCCCACTCTAGGGTTCTCTGCATTCCTGCACGACAGAAGGGGGTTGGGATGGATGGCCCTTGGGGAATCCTTCCAGTTCTAGGATTCTGTGTATTCCTGCATGCACCTTCAAGAGGCCCATCAACCTATGGGAGGAGGGCTAGGGATTTCCTAGGGTTTTCTTGGGTGAGGAATCCTGAAAGGTGATTTTCCCAGTTCATTCCTGTCAAAGCTAGCCTACAACACCTAGTATTCCCTGGCGGAATACTGCTTTTGTGTCCCCCCCCTTACCTTTTAAATCCCATTTTTGCACGGGATTTCTCCCGTGTGATAAATTCCCATGAAAAAGTCTTAATAAAATGGTTTTTATGGCACCAAACTATAAAGATGTGATAAGGAAAGAGAATGTGGGACTCAGTTAGGCTTGCCATATCCCGGTTTTACCTAGTACAATTCTGGGGTTGGGGCTTTGGGATCGTCCTGGCCCGGTTTTGGCAATTTGTCCTGGGCCCCTCCATTGACATTTTGGGGCAAATTTTGTCCTACATTTTATACATTTCTCCTGGTTTGGAGGTAGACAGTTATGGCAACCCTAGACTCAGTACTTAAAAAAACCTTTGTGGAGAGAATTTCTTATGACTACAGATAAAAAGTGTGTTTTCAACTGGCAGTCTTCATCATAGGGACACTGCTGGGATTGTTTCAATGTTTGGTTAGAGTTTGGGACTGGAGGCTGTATGAAATGGCCACTCAGATGTGGACAAAATGGCTGCCCTTTTCAGGGAAAAAAAGCAAAGAACAAAATGGCAGTCGGGAATTTCTTGGAAAATTGGGTTTGTGGTGAGGGGGGGGAGAGAAAAGAGGAAGGTCTGAGAGATATGTTTATGCCACACAACATTGGGTAAAGTTAGCTAATGGCATGTGAAGCAAGAGCTTTTGGCAATGTACTATGACCCAGCCCCAGGGTCAACTAGAAAAACCAAAGTCAACATTTAACTGCACATAGTCACAAAATGGCTGTCATTTTGAAGGAAAGAAGCAAAGTGTAAAATGGCAATGTGGGAGGATTACAGAATGGGTTTCATCAATACACAAAGGTTTGTGGGACTGAGGCATTATCCAAAAGCTATATTTATGCCAAATAGGCCTACAAAGCCTGCTTATGGCATGTTATTTCTTCTCCCAGAGCCTCTACAGAGCAGTTCCTGCTACAGAGAAGAGGAGGAGAGAGGTAGCTGGGCAGCCATTTTAAGTGGTGACTGTTTAATTGTTTTTCAACCTCTAGGAAGGGTGTGCTTGTAGTCACATCCTCAGTGAGTCACACCTGTGAGTCACTAGGGCGGAACTAGCAGACTAGCTCTTTATTTCTTCTCCCAGAGCCGCGCGCCGAGGATAAATTTTATTTATATTTGTATTTATATTTCATTTTTTATATCCAAGGAAATCTACAACAGAGGCAGAATCGATTGAGCTCACTGCCACAAATTGTTGAAACATCAGGAGTTTAACGTTGGTGTTTTCTAGAGGATTTTTTTTTTCAGGAGGAAGCCCACAATCCTGTTCCAGTAATTTCCTAAGACTTATCAGTATGGACACTGACGGGACCACGGCAGTTACCTGCAACACTTGTGGGATGTTTCTCTTTTTGCCTACAGAAGTGGAGAACTTCACATGTCCCAAGTGCAAGTTGATAGACCTCTTGGAGGAGAAAGTGCAGCAGTTGGAGTCCAGAGTAGCTACACTTCAACATATTAGGGAGCAGGAGGATTTCCTGGACACAACAGAACTAACAATCCTGGACGAATACCACGCAGAGGAAGATGCTGGAGCCGAGGAGGTCACTTCACATACACAGGAGGCAGACAGCTGGAGGAATGTCACACAGAGAAGTAGGCCAAGAAGGGATTTTCGGGGAACTTGCAGCTAGAGAATCGATTCGAAACTCTTTCCCTTATCAAGGAGGATGAAGAAGAGCAGCATGGACAGATTTCAGGGACAGAGCAGGCAAGCATGAGAGTTCCACCCAAGGGGGACAGCCGATGCTAAACTTCGTAGGAGGCGTGTGGTCGTAGTGGGGGACTCCTTGCTGAGGGGTACAGAAGCAGTGATTTGTAGGCCTGACAAGATGTCTCGAGAGGTGTGTTGTCTCCCAGGGGCAAAGATCCGTGATGTGACAGAGAGGCTGGAAAGACTGGTCAAGCCTACTGACCAATACCCCTTCCTTTTGGTCCACGTGGGAACTAACGATACTGCAAGACACAGCCTGCAGAACATCAAAAGGGATTACGAGGCGCTTGGTAGGAAGCTGAAAGGAATGGATGCACAGGTTGTCATCTCGTCTCTTCTGCCAGTCGAAGGGCATGGTCCAGGAAGGGAGAGGAAAATAGCGGATGTGAACAACTGGCTCCGCAGGTGGTGCCGCCGAGAAAGGTTTGGATTCTTTGATCATGGGCTGCGGTTCCATGAGGAGGGACTTCTTGCAACAGACGGGTTGCATCTCACGCCAGTTGGAAGAAATGTCTTTGCCAACAGTCTCAAGAACTTGATCAGGAGGGCTTTAAACTGAGTTCCGTGGGGAAGGGAGACAACATTAAGGAAGGCGAAAGGGCTGGAGGAAATAGTCAAACAGACATAGAGGTAACAAGAAAAAAAGTGCAAGGACACAACAGTGGGAGGCAAATAAACTTGCACCAGCAACAAATAAATGGGACCCGTGGTCTGCGATGCCTCTACACTAATGCACAGAGCATGGGAAATAAGCAAGATGAACTCGAACTCCTAATACAACAAAGCAAATATGATATAATAGGCATCACTGAAACCTGGTGGGATGAGTCTCATGATTGGAATGTGGAAATAGAGGGGTATAACCTTTTAAAGAGAAATAGGCCAAACAAGAAAGGAGGAGAAATAGCACTATATGTCAGAGATATTTACACCAGTGAAGAGATCCAGGACATCAATCCTGGAAGCCAGGTGGAGAGCATCTGGATAAGAATCAAAGGGCAGGGAAACAACAAGGATGTTACAGTGGGAGTCTACTACAGACCCCCAAGTCAGACTGAGGAATTGGATGATGTCTTTCTAGAACAGATGACCACACAGTCAGAAAAGAGAGATGTAGTAGTGATGGGCGACTTCAACTACCCTGATATTTGCTGGAAGTCAAACTCAGCCAAATCCACAAGGTCTAACAAATTCCTCACTTGCCTGGAAGACTATTTCATGGTCCAAAAAGTGGAAGAGGCAACAAGGGGGTCAGCTATTTTGGATCTGATCCTAACCAACAAGGATGACTTGGTTAATGGGGTGCAAGTGGTGGGATCATTAGGTGGAAGTGACCATGTTCTCCTGGAGTTTGTAATACAGTGGAAAGGAGAAGCCAGGCATAGTCAGACACGCATCCTAGACTTTAGGAGAGCGGATTTCAGTAAACTTAGAGAAGTATTGAGGGCGATTCCATGGTCAGAAATACTAAAAGATAAAGGAGTTCAGGATGGATGGGAGTTTCTCAAAAGGGAGATACTGAAGGCACAATTTCAAACTGTTCCAGTGAGAAAGAAAAATGGGAGGTGTCTCAAGAAACCAGGATGGATGACTAAGGAACTTTCAAGTTTGAAACGGAACATGTATAAGAAATGGAAAAGGGGGAAATCACAAAAAAGGAATTCAAAGAAATAGCAGGCATGTGTAGGGGTAAAGTCAGAAAAGCTAAAGCGCAGAATGAACTCAGGCTTGCTAGAGAGGTTAAGAACAATAAAAAGGGCTTTTTTTGGATATGTCCGCAGCAAAAGGAAAAAGAAGGAAACGGTAGGGCCACTGCGTGGAGAAGATGGCAAAATGCTAACAGAAGACAGAGAAAAGAGAGAATTACTCAACACCTTCTTTGCCTCAGTCTTCTCAGAAAAGGCAAAAGGTGCTCAACCTGAGGATAATGGAGCAGAGGACAGAATAGGGGAATTTCAGCACAGAATATGTAAAGAGATAGTAGAGGAATACCTTGTTAATCTAAATGAATTTAAGTCTCCAGGAGCAGATGAACTCCATCCAAGGGTATTAAAAGAACTGGCAAATGTAATATCAGAGCCATTGGCAATCATATTTGAAAACTCCTGGAAAACAGGAGAAATCCCAGCAGACTGGAGGAGGGCAAATGTTGTCCCCATCTTCAAAAAGGGGAAGAAAGAGGATCCCAACAATTATCGTCCAGTTAGTCTGACATCAATACCAGGAAAGATTCTGGAGCAGATCATTAAACAGAGAGTCTGTGAACATCTAGAAGGCAATGCCATAATCACAAAAAGTCAACATGGGTTTCAGAGAAACAAGTCATGCCAGACAAACCTAATCTCTTTCTTTGATAAAATTACCAGCTTGGTAGATGAAGGGAATGCTGTGGATATAGTATATCTTGATTTCAGTAAGGCCTTTGACAAGGTTTCCCATGACATACTTGCAAACAAGCTTGTAAAATGTGGACTAGACAAGGTAACTGTTACATGGATTTGTAACTGGTTGACCGGCCGAACCCAAAGGGTGCTCAACAATGGCTCCTTTTCATCCTGGAGAGAAGTGACCAGTGGGGTCCCACAGGGCTCTGTCCTGGGCCCAGTGCTATTCAACATCTTTATCAATGACTTGGATGACAGAATTGGGAGCATACTTATCAAATTTGCAGATGACACCAAATTAGGAGGAATAGCTAATACTCCAGAGGACAGGATCAAAATTCAAAATGACCTGAATAGACTAGAAAGCTGGGCCAAAGCTAACAAAATGAAATTCAACACAGAGAAATGTAAGGTACTGCACTTAGGGCGAAAAAATGAAATGCACAGATGTAGGTTGGGAGACACATTGCTGAATGAAAGTACATGTGAAAGGGATCTAGGAGTCCAAGTAGATGATAAGTTGAACATGAGTCAACAGTGCGATGCGGCAGCTAAAAAGGCCAACGCAATTTTAGGCTGCATCAATAAAAGTATAGTGTCTAGATCCAGGGAAGTAATAGTGCCACTATATTCTGCTCTGGTCAGGCCCCACCTGGAATATTGTGTCCAATTCTGGGCACCACAATTCAAAAAGGACATTGAGAAACTGGAGCGTGTCCAAAGGAGGGCGACTAAAATGGTGAAAGGTTTGGAAACCTTGCCCTATGAGGAGCGACTCAGAGAGCTGGGGATGTTTAGCCTGGAGAAGAGAAGGTTAAGAGGTGATATGATAGCCCTGTTTAAATACTTTAAGGGATGTCATATTGAGGATTGAGCAAGCTTGTTTTCTGCTGCTCCAGAGAACAGGACCCAGAACAATGGATGCAAGCTCCAGGAAAAGAGATTCCAGCTCACCATAGGAGGAACTTCCTGACAGTAAGGGCTGTTCGACAGTGGAACAAACTCCCTCGGAGGGTGATAGAGTCTCCTTCCTTGGAGGTCTTTAAACAGAGGCTGGATGGCCATCTGTCAGGGATGCTTTGATTTGGATTTCCTGCATGGCAGGGAGTTGGACTGGATGGCCCTTGCAGTCTCTTCCAACTCTATGATTCTATGATTCTATGTGAGCCAGGAGTTCTGTTTTGTTTGGCAATATATTGTTTCTCAGTCTAGATTTAGCCCACCCTTGGTTTGGGACAGACTTCTTGGCGCTCTCCAAATCAGTTAAACTACAAGTCCCATCATCCTAGCCAGCATGGCATGCTCAGACACCTAAAACCTCAGAGTTTCTACTTAATACAGTCAGTCCTTCATATCCACAGATTCTAACATCCACAGTCTGAAAATAGTTTCAAAACAGACTCCAAAAACAAAACAAAGAAAGCAAACGTTGAGTTTGCCATTTTATACAAGGGACACCATCTTACTGTGCCATTGTATTTAATGGGACTAGAATATCTACGGATTTTGTTATTCACGGGAAGTCCTGGAACCAAACCTCAGTGGACACCAAGGGCCCACCATAATATTTATTTGTTGTATTTATTTTAAATAGAAATGCAGAATAAAATACAAAGCAAATAAAACAATTCCTTATCTTAGACTAATATAATGAATAGTACAGACTAATAGAATCATAGACTAATAGAATTGGAATGAAATGGGCATCAGGATCATTTTACAGGAACATAATGTATTTGTCATTTTTTACATCAAATCCCAATCTGCCATTCTTACGTGTGTGTGTTCTTTAAAGTAACTAAAAATGTTAAAAGAAAATGCAAGACAAGGTACTTTTAGTAAAATCTTGGGGGGATTTTGGAACTGTAGTCCAAAATGTAGAGACAAATCTAGTGTTGGGGCACTGATATCAAGGCACTGAACACCAGAGTGGGAGAGACAATCCTTAGTGCCACCTAGATTAGTACAGTGCAGCCTTGTCTTACGCGGAAGTCTGTTCCATGTAAGGCGCACAAAGCATTCCCTGCATTGCAGCATGGCTTCCGCATAAAGTGGAAGCTGCATATGGCTCACCCGTGTATGGAGCGGGCGCACTGTACTGTATATACGCATGTATAAGACTAGAAATTTTAGTCAAAAATTTGACCCACAAAACCTGAGTCCACTTATTTACAGGTCAATGTAAGTATTGTACTTTAACTTTTATTCAAAAAGGAACCTTCCTCTGGTGAATGACAAGAACATAATCTGTCCTGGAAGCACTGACCTACCTCTACTCTATCATCCATCCAGGCGTTAGTGTGAGCACAAACAATTATGCTTGCCGGAATTTAATAACTTCTTTCGCATTGCTCTTCTTTGTTGCATGCCCCTAAGTTTTACCCTTGACTTATCCAGGAGTCATATTAAAATCCATAATTTTGGTCCGAAAACCTGGCCTCGACTTATACATGAGGTCGACTTATAGTTGAGTATATACAGTACTTATTAAGTCTACCTTTAAGGGGGCTAAGAAGGATTATCTTCATACCATCTAGAGTAATATTGACCTGCAGACAACTCTTCCCAAGTGATTTAGAATACTATATAAATTTGATTTTTCGTACCGCATTGTTGCAATTACATTGTATGGTCCACTCCCTTCTTTTATTCACATCTTGTAAACTGGTAGGTGGGAGAGGTACAAATCTGGGAGCAGGAATGGAAAGAATATTTCAAAAGGTTCAAAAAAAGGTTAAAAAGAAGAGGGGGCTTCAAGGGTCAGGAACTGTGGACAGGAGGATCCTAGATGAGTGAGAATGCTCAGAGTTCAGGATGTACTTTGCAGCTAAATGCACATTTTTTTTCATGCAGGAAGACTAAGGTTATTCCAGCACAAAAAATATTGTTTCTTGCACACACACACACACCATGCCTTTTTTTTGTTTTTTGTTTTTTTTGCCAGACTATGAATAGTTGTTAAAATCAGTAGAGTTCTCAATTACTTTCTTTCAGCGGGGATAAAAATTGTAAAATTATTCATTATTGCTGAAAAAACAGAATGTATGGCTATATGGGAGAGAACGTGGCTCACAAATGACACTGCAAAATTATTTATGAATTTCATGAGCAAATCTTACTCTTTGCTGCTCCTTCCTTATTGGTGCAGCTCAGAGGTGTAAAAATGCATTTTAACTATTTCTTTATCAGGCCACAGAGAAACCTTTGCCTTTGCTGCTCCCTCAAGAAGCAGCTAAAGAATTATCAAGATGTTAACATTATTTTCTTTCTTCCACAGGAAAACCTGGGGCCCTTGTAGTGAAAATGTCAACTGCAATAGCATTCAAAGCCTTTTCAATAAAAATCCTTTCAGGTGCGTATCCAAAGATGCTGTATTGAAAAGTCTGCAAGGACAAGGCAAGTAAACCACCCAGGAATTTTGTTGCAGTCTGCTAGGAAATTGATACACCCCACCCCCCACCCCCCGCATCTAAAGGCTTTTTGTATTTCATAAAGTCTCAGTCAGATAATGAAAGGATGGGATTCATTATGTGATGCTGACTTACATGCCAAGGACACATGTATTTAATTTAGATTAAAACTAGGGCCATTGTGGTGTAGTGGTTTGACTCTGAAGACCAGAGTTGGATTCCCCCCTCGCCATGGAAAACCACATTGTGTAGCCAAGGTCCGTTTAGGGGAATTTTATTATTGTAGTTTAGCTCAAATATTGCAAGAGGGGGCTGGCTACGACAGCCCTTGCAGAATCGTCTCCCGATATGTATACGGAGTAGGCCAGGGGGTTGCAATAAATGGAGCTGAGACAGACTTCTAGAATTAATAACCAATTTATTTATAAGGGGAAAAACACATACGATTCACTAGCATACACACACACATACAAGGCTCAGGAAAAGCATAGGTTAGCATGGAATAGGATTTTAGGCATCACTGGGGTGATACGTACCAGAATGTAGACTCCCTCCAGGAATCCAAATGGAATATGATGAGGATGGCATGAGGCTCAGCCATGGAATGACTGGCCAGAAATCAGAAGCCAGGAGCCAGGTCAGGGTTCAAGGGGACAGAGCTTCCCCCCTGAAGTCCAGACTGGCCCAGTGAACAGGCAAATCTGATGATATTTATAGGCAAAATCTTGCCTCTGGCAAAGGTGCTTGATGGTGAGAACAAAGGTGTTTAATTACTTGCTTTTCACCTGGATGTCCCTGTCTGATTGTCTTAGTGGTCTTAAGCTGCTTGGACAACAGACTCGAGGGGGCAAGATGCTGCCATGATGGACTTGGAATTGTAAAGACCAAACCAGATTTGATCACACACGCCGGTGGTTGGGCAAGTATCCCAGACCTCAGCTGTGCTTATCCTGTGGCTTTTCAAAAATGGCAGACTCTACTTTTTGAAAATCAGCTGGATAAGCATGACTGAGGCCCAGGATGCAGACAAGTTGCACTTGCCCGACTGCCGGCAACTGTGATACAATCCGGTTTTGTTTTTACAATCCTGAGTCTATTGCAGCAGCATTTGTCCATGCAATAATCTCCTTAGCTCAAAGTGCAAAAGCATTTTGAACTCAGTTCACTCAGGAGGAGTGAGAGAAGGGAGCTGAATCTTTCCCTTTTTCCCCAGCCCAAAGCAAACTGCTGCAGCTTGTCTTCACTTGTGTGTTCTTCCTCAATCATAACTTTTGCCATCTTGACCACCCTCTGATGTTGATTGGCCATATGTGTCCTAGTTTTCATTGGTGAAATGTTGGAGGGTATGGTATGAATGCTCATTGTGACTTGTGTTGTTTCTGGTGTTGTGCCTTCAAGTTGACTCTGATTTATGGCAACTTTTTCAGTGGAGTTTCTTGCCAAAATTTATTCAGAGATTTCCCATTGTCTTCCTCTTAGACTGAAAGAATGAGACTATTCCAAGGTCACCAAGTGGGTTTCCAAGGCAGCAGTTGAAGTAAATTGAGAAGAAAGCAGGAAAGTGGGAGGAGAGATTTTAAAAAGAGTTGAAACAGGAGGATGACAGAGAATTAATTGGGACTGTACTTGTCAAATCAAGACAGATGTATCACACTGTGTTGAGCTGTGAATGTGGTTTTCAGTATATCTGCCAGACCTAAAGATATTCTTTGAAATCAGAAATCAAAACCTTGACAGCTCAAGATGAAGGGTTTATTTACAAATGATAAGGAATCTCTGTTTACATATGCAGGACAGAGTTCTAGGATGGAAGCAAACACTCTCTTCCTCCTAAGCAGCTCTCAGCAGCACATAACTATACAAGAACTCTTGGGGACACTCACTAACAAACACAAACTGCACTGACTCTCCAAGACTCCACAACTACAATGATCTGTAATTTGTTTACATTAGATTCAACCCTATATATACTTGGCTGATGCAACCTTCCAGTATATGGCATTATGCATTACATCATACATACAGAGTCATGGGTTCAGTCCAATACACAATTTAGTGTCTTCCCCCTTCATGGACATTTATAAGATGTCTTGGCTTCTTACACAATTCACACATACATCAAGACTGTGCAGTTCTGCTGATATAATTTCACATTATATTATGGTGACAAGATTGGGGGGGATATCATAATCCTTATTGCTTTCTCTTTGCAGGTGCCCTTGAAGTTGCAGGTGCAACTGTCTCTGTATCCACCTTCGCTGTTCCGTTTCTATGTGGTGCTGTTATAGTTGCAGGTGCTGCATACATTGTGCACAAAGTCCACAAGAATGACAAGAGTAAGTCAAGGGCCACTGGTGCCGAAACTGTTATAAAGATCCAGCAAGTGATACTGCACCAACAGAATTAGACTGAACATGTCCTTCCACTTTCAGGACTGGGACTTTCAGGAGGTGGGGTAGACTCCAGCCTTTCTGTTTAGCTGAGAGATTGTCAGTCTTTGGCTTCCACAATCCTTTAGCACTAGGCATGTTGGTATATGCACCAACCACAGAGGCAGAGCAGCAAGAAATTGATAGATTCTATGAAGGACTACAGGAAGAAAATTGACAGCACACCAACAAAGGATGTCAAGCTGATAATTGGAGATTGGAATGCAAAAGTTGGAAGCAAAGAAGAATCAAAAACAGTAGGCAGATTCTGATTAGGGAAAAGAAATGGAGCAGGTGAGCGTCTGATACATTTTTGTGAAGCCAACAACCTATTCATTGCTAATACATTTTTCATACAACCAGAAAGAAAGCTATACACATGGACATCACCAAATGACTAACACAAAAACTAAATTGATTATATAATTGGATGTAAGAAATAGTGAAGCTCCATACTGGTAGCCAAGACTAGACCAGGGGCTTACTGTGGTAGAGATCATGAATTACTCATATCAAAAATAAGAGTAAAAATAAGAAAAGAAAACCAGTCATCATACCAAAATATAATCTAAACAACATCTCAACAGAATTTATCAACAATATAAAGAACAGATTTGTGCTACTTCACATAATAGACCAAGAACCAGAACAACTATGTTCTGAAGTCAGGGACATAATAAATGCACAATGGAGACAGATACTTTCAAGAACAAAAAAGAAAGAAAAGAAAGGATGGATAACAGATAAAATGCTACACACAATAAAGGAAAGAAAGGAAGCAAAACAAAAAGGGGATAGGAACTAACTAAGAACCATGAATGCAACAGTACAACAACTAGTGTGAAAATATAAAGAAAACTACTACAACGACCAGTGAAGAGAAATAGAAGACAACAACAAAAGAAGAAGAAGAAAAGACCTATTCCACAAGATCTGGGGAATCAAAGGACTGTTCAAACCAAGGACCAGGATGTTCTATGACAGTAAAATTAATTTTACTTAATTCAAGACAAGAAAGCAATAAGAAGATGTTGGATGACAAAATGGAGCACACGTGGGGCAAAGAGCCATATGAAGATGAAACCCAAATTCTAAAAAGGGAGGTGGAAGCTGCAATAATTGAAATGGCAAAAAACAAATTGCTAGGAACAGAAGATATTTCAATCAAAATGCTGCAATCCACATTGACAGAGTCAATTCTAGTGCTAACCAACATATGTCAACAGATATGGAAAACAAAATGATGGCTATCAGATTGGGAATGATCAATATATATCCCTATCCACAAAAAGTAGACACCAAGGACTGCAGCAACTATAGGACCATAGCACTAATCTCCCATGCAACCAAAACCATGCTCAAAATCCTGTAATTGTCAGTACCAATCAGCTCTGTTCCAAGGACTCAGACAATAGTCTTGGTGAAAGAATAAAAGATTTTATTGCAGACCAAGGACAATAGTGATCAGCCAGTGTTTTGGTTGGTACTAACCTTCCCTGCCTCTTGTCACTATATATAGAAAGACTGGAGTTACCTAGCCCTGCCTGTTTGAAATGTAACATTCTGACTTCTGCCTGATAACTGCACTGTAACCATTTGATTTGACTTGACACCAACCATACATGGAGAGAGAAATCCTAGAGGTCCAATCAGGATTCAAGAAAGGAAGAGGCACTAGGCACCACATTGCAAATGTACAATGGATAATGAAGCATGCCAGGGAATCTCAAAAGAAAATCAGCATGTGCTTTATAGACTATAGCAAAGCCCTTGACTGCATAGATCATGAAAAACAATGGATAGCACTTAAAGTCATGGGAGTGCCAATGCATCTGATGGACCTGATAAAGAATCTGTACTCAGAACAAGAAGCTACTGTCAGAACAGAACATGGAGAAACAGAATGGTTTCCAATTGGCAAAGGGTCAGGCAAGGGTGCATCGTATCACCCTATCTGTTCAACTTATATGCAGAACATATTGTAAGAAAAGCAGGCTTGGAGAAAGAAGAATGAGGAGTGAAAACAGGAGAAAGGAATATCAACAATCTATGATATGCAGATGACACCATAATACTAGCAGAAAACCTCCCAGACCTGGAACACCTACTAAGAAAGATCAAGGAAGAAATTGCAAAGGCAGGCTTACTGTTGAACATAAAGAAAATCAAAAAATCAAAATGACCTTAATAGATTAGAAAGCTGGGCCAAAGCTAACAAAATTAACTTCAACATGGAGAAATGCACTTAGGGTGGAAAAATGAAATGCACAGATATAGGATGGGGGACACCTGGCTGAATGAAACTACATGTGAAAGGGATCTGGGAGTCCAAGCAGACCACAAGTAGAACATGATTCAGCAGTGTGATGCAGCAACTAACAAGGCCAATGCAATTTTAGGCTGCATCAATAGAAGTATAGTGTCTAGATCAAGGGAAGTAATAGTACCACTCTATTCTGTTTTGGTCAGGCCCCACCTGGAATACTGTGTCCAGTTCTGGGCACCACAATTTAAAAAGGATGTGGAGAAATGAGCATGTCCAAAATGGTGAAGGGTCTGGAAACCATGCACTATGAGGAAAGACTTAGGGAGCTGGGGATTTTTAGCCTGGAGAAGAGAAGATTAAGAGGTGATATGATAGCCCTGTTTAAATACTTTAAGGGATGTCATATTGAGGATTGAGCAAGCTTGTTTTCTGCTGCTCCAGAGAACAGGACCCAGAACAATGGATGCAAGCTCCAGGAAAAGAGATTCCAGCTCAACATTAGGAAGAACCTCCTGACAGTAAGGGATGTTCGACAGCGGAACAAACTCCCTCGGAGTGTAGTGGAGTCTCCTTCCTTAGAGGTCTTTAAACAAAGGCTGGATGGCCATCTGTCGGGGATGCTTTGATTGAGAGTTCCTGCATGGCAGAAGGGGTTGGACTGGATGGCCCTTGGGATCTCTTCCAACTCTATAATTCTATGATTCTATTAATTCTATTTCTTGCAGAAGTAAGTCTACTTACAAAGATTTTTGTCCCCAAGTGAATTCTGGCAGTAATTCAGAACATTGTAAAAAGACATTTAAAACATATTAAAATTGGTAAAAATATAGCACTCTTCTGCCAACAACCCAAATAGGTTTTTGATGTTAACAGAAAGAGAACAAGGACAGACTCAACTGGACATCCCATGGGAGGGAATGCCATAGCCTGGGAGCAGCCACCAAGAAGGCCTTCTCTCATGTCATTGTGAAACATCCCTTTGTAGGACACAAAGAAGGCCCATGCCTGAAGATCTTAAAACTTGGGCAGGCTCATATCGGTCTTTCACATAAATGGGCTGCAGCCTCCCCACATCCTGTTTAATCCCATAACAGAAGTAAACTTGCTTTTCTAAGTCGAAATGGATTTTGAACCACTTCCGATTTTTGTTCCCCTCTGAACTCTTGATTTTCTGGCAGTCCTAAGGGATCTTACAAATCTGCAGGAATTAGAATTGGGCAGTTCTGTAATCTTTCTTTCTTTCTTTCCTGGAAAAGTGCAGTTCAGGAATTTGTGGATTGAGGTCCACAAAAAGACATTTTCCCCACCCTCAGTATTAATAGAATATAGAGCTCAACCACTTAAATTCAGAGTTGACTGACTCTAAATCACTCCTTCATTCTCTGTTGTTTATTTGCTTGCTTTTCAGAGTATGACTGAGCAGTCCATGGCACATGATGGGATGACATCGGACATGAACAAGATCAGAACCCTAATACCACATTGCTTTCAATGAGCTGTCCTGTTTTAATCACCAGGATTTGTCACACTGATTAAATTTGCCCATAGTTTGTAATTCTGGTGTGTATAATGAGCCCTATTTTTGATTTGATGACAACATAAGCTATTGGTAATTAAAGCTGAGATTGATTATGAGTTTGTTTTTGTCTTCTGCAGAGCTGACACAATGAGGCATCTAGTTTCTATCACATCAAGTTGACAGGAATATACATGGCTCCTTTTCATCCTGGAGAGAAGTGACCAGTGGGGTCCCACAGGGCTCTGTCCTGGGCCCAGTGCTATTCAACATCTTTATCAATGTCTTGAATGACAGAATTGGGGTTATACTTATCAAATTTGAAAACACCAAATTAGGAGGAGTAGCTAATATTCCAGAGGACAGGATCAAAATTCAAAATAATAATAATTTGTTTTATTTACAGGTATATACCGCTATTCCAAAGATCATAGCGGTGAACAGCAAGTAAGCTAATTTGCCCCCAACAGTCTGGGTACTCATTTTAGCGACCTCGGAAGGATGCAAGCCTGAGTCAACCTGAATAGACTAGAAAGCTGGGCCAAAGCTAACAAAATGAAATTCAACACGGAGAAATGTAAGGTACTGTACTGCATTTAGGGCAGAAAAATAAAATGTACAGATATCGGATGGGGGACACTTGGCTGAATGAAACTATGTGTGAAAGGGATCTTGGAGTCCAAGTAGACCACAAGTTGAACATGAGTCAATAGTGTGATGCAGCAGCTAAAAAGGCCAATGCAACTAATGGTGATACTTGACTCCAGATCCAACTGTAATGGGGATGGCGTGGGATACGGCTGTTCAGGTGAGTGGAGGGAGAACGGTCACAGTGGCAAAGTGTCCCTGTGCCTTCTGACTTGCCCACTGGAGATTGCTGCTTTCTGAGATGGTTTCTTGGGAAAGGCGCTGAATATGAGAAGAATGACTTTCTACCCAGTGTTATGATTACTAATAGGTTTTTCCTGTAAGATCCATCCCAGACTTTCTGCAAGTAACTCACAGCAGAAACATTCCCTGCTTCTTCTCCAACTGCTTGTACCAGATTGTACTATATTATAGTACATATACAGCGCGCCTGCGCCATATGCGGGCGTGCCATACGTGGCCTTGAGCATACGCGCTCA
>NC_056523.1:5102636-5160980 GCF_019175285.1 Sceloporus undulatus
TTAAAAAAAAAAGTATAAATTTCAAGTATCAAACCTTGATTTTCCATTTTTTATAAGGGACACCATTTTGCTATGTCATTATATTTAATGGGACTTGAGCATCCACCGATTTTGCTATCCATGGGGGATCTTGGAACCAAACCCCAGCGGATAACAAGGTCCCACTGTATAAAGATAAACATGAAAGATAAACATGAAAGAAAAAAGTGTAAGAAATACATGTTTCATGTTTATCTTTCACTCACTATCAATTCTAGCAAACAAGCAACAGCGCCCTCTGGAGGCCAAATTGGGAAATAACAATTTCTTCATTTTCACTTGATTTCCCAGAAAAGCCAGGGCAGACCTATCAACTTGGGTGTGGGCAAGAGAAAAAGAAAGGAAACTGTAGCATGTGCAGGGTGCCCAGATGTCCTAGTTGCAAAGGAAGACCAGGCACCACAAAATGTAGGACATTAAAAAGAAAACTAACTAAAACACTCATATAAATGTAAGTGAATGCTTATCAGTCATGCTCAAAATGGAAGACATTTTGGCATTCCTCCCACACAAAAGGTTGAACTGTAGGTCATGCCCTGGAAAAGGAGAATTTCTGGTCACCCTGAGAACCTGTGTGTGTAAGAGAAATGGAGTAGATGGACAGCTGAGCAAAAAAGTGAGCCCAGAATGGGAATGGTGGGCATGCATGTCTGGGAAAGTAATAGAATTAAAAAAAAAAACAGGCACCTTCAGAGGTGATTAATTTTAAACATGTCAACATTTTACCAAGTGTACAGTTGGACCTTCTTATACACAGATTTTTTATACACGGATTCAAGCATACACGGTTTGAAAATGTTCCAAAAAAGTATACATTTACCTTGATTTTCCATTTTTTATAAGGGACATCATTTTGCTATGTCATTATACTTAATGGGACTTGAGCATACATGGATTTTGTTATACACGGGGGATCTTGGAACCAAAACCCAGCGTATAACAAGGGTCCACTGTATTTGGAGTTTGATGAATGCCTAGCTAAGAAGCCCTCAATGTGCAGCTACAGACACATTTATATTGATCTACATTTATTTGGCCCCAAATTCTAGGTTCTCTGTCGCATTGTGTCATCAGGTGGCAGATATCAAATTCCTCAAGAGTAGGGGGGGGGGTCTCTGTAAATTTGAATCTGCCACCTAGTGACACAATCTGATACTGCAGCTTAGAGACACATTTACACAGAGGACAACATATCCAGGGGTAGCTGTATTGGCCACATAGTAAAGTACAATATCCTCCAAAAGCCACCAAACAGTGATACCTTTGTTGGTCCAACCAAAATGCACATTATACATGTTGCAAGCTTTCAAAGCTCCACTGGCTCCTTCACAGGCAAAGGTGTTAATAATCACACTGGAGGGAAAAAATAAAAATGACGATATTAATCATAGGCCTGCACTTTGTCAAGATGTTGTGGTTGCATGCTCACCCACCCTAAGCAGTGAGAAGTCTGTTTAAAAAGCTGCAAAAGGCGTCTGAGAATTTTTCCTCCTTCAATACATATGAATTAGTCCTGAATCAACCTCGTTCTTTTTATTATGTAGTATACAGTCAAATCAATTCTGCAGGACTCATTTATTCTTAATCAAACCTCTGTTTGGGTAAGGAATTTGGGCTCAATATGTTGTTCATACATACAGAAACTATTTCAGGTCCACCTTTTTAGTTCAGATCTCAGACATAAGGCTAGAATTATGTTGGGACATTATAATAGTGTAGAAACCATTGCACAAGCACTTGCACTTTCTCAGGTCATGGTGAAGTAGTCTGCTAGAGCAGCTATTCTGCAAGTGCACATAACAGAATACCCTCTAACTGTCCCAATTTGGCTGGGAAAGTCCTGATTTATCCATGATTCTCCCATTTTTCCAGCTACTTTTAAAGTGTCAGTTTTTCTCTCTTCGTTCCATTTCCCCCTTGCCCTCAGCTTATTTTATTATTGTGGCAAATGGAGTTCAAAGTGCAAAAGTTAACTCAGCAGTGGGAAGAGGAGAGGAAGGGACAGAATCATGCAAACTATGCAAAAGATTACCATCATAATTAGAAATTTAATATAATTAATTAATAATTGAAATATAGTAATCTATCAAAAACAGTTGAAACAATTTAAAATAGCCATTTTAAATACATGTTTTTAAAGGTAAGAAATGGTTTCAGTGACCTACAAAGGCCTCTGGTTGAAATCCTGGAAGATTAGCGATCAGCAAAGATGAAAATAATCCACAGGGACCAAAGATGAAAATCTGGCCTTACTTTAACTCTCCATCTTTCCCACAGTCCCTTTGTTTCAGACCCATTTTCCTTTTATATGCTCAGCCCTGAGAGATTTTGCTCAAAAGAGCAGCCTGGCAAGAAATGCCACTGTTTCTTATTCATAATTCTTTGCAAACTGTGCCATTCTTGGGCGGCCGTTCTCATTACTACATTTCAAGAGAATGGGAGGCGATTCTACATTCTCTGGACTTATTCATTCAATGCATTCCATTTTCTTGGAAGTGTGATCTCTTGTGGCATATAAAGCTAGGATACACCTCCTTTCTGTGGCTGAAAGAATTAATGGAATACTGTCCAGAAACTGAAATGTGACCATTATGTTAGCCCTTTAAACGCTAGCCCTTTATAAACACAGAGAAGCCCTTTAACTGGTCTGCTTCCCTATCTTGCTAGTTCAGCACCTAGGACAGAGTTCATGCAGGTAGGGCAGGCCCTATCTGATAGCTTTGCTGCTCAGGTTGTTGCTGTTGCTGAGTGCCTTCAAATCATTTCCAGCTTTTTGTTGTTTGTTGTTGTGTGCCTTCAAGTCATTTTCTGACTTACGACATCATGGGGTTTTCTTGGCAAGTTTCTTCAGAAGGGGTTTGCCATTGCTGTCCTCTGAAGCTGAGAGAGTATGACTTGCCCAAGGCCACCCGGAGGGTTTCATTTTCAGCACAACTGCTGGGTCCAACAACCACTGTCAGCAACTCAAACGAGTCCTTTGGTTAAATTAGACCTTTGAGGAGAGCAAGCTGGCAATTTTCAGCAGAAACGTGGTTCCAGAGCCAGATGAGATAACAGCAGTTGGATGTCTTCCAGGAACTGAAGCAATGCAGGAACCTCCAGGGACACACAGCAAACCGATGCCAGGCTTCTGCTGATAAATGACTAGAGAAGCCAAGTCTCCTGAAGTGCTCTTTATTCACAGTGCTATAATACAGATACAGATCTCCAAAACGCATACCATACCAACTCCTACTACAAACCCACAATCTATCACTTGAAACCCCTGGGTTTATATAGACTCCAGACCATGTGGTCTCCAGGTGTGTAACCATGACATCTGCCCCCTGTGTAATCCAGACACATTGTTTCATCATCCATGGCTACGTGCACCTAGACACCAAAGTGTCCTTGAGCCTATGAGCTTCAGCTGTGCAAATCAGCCTCGTCTTTCTGCTGAATGCTCATGGCCAAACACACACACATCAAGCATTTCCCTGTGTGCTGTTTTAACCCTTGACACTCCAACATTCATGGCCAAGTTGGAATTTGAACCTTGCTCTCTAGAGTCGCAGTCTAATGCTTAAACCACTACGCCACAAAATCATGGTGACCTTGTCATGGAGTTTTTGGGGCTGAGAGTGTGTGACTCACCCAAGGATACCACTACACCAGGCTGGCTATCAGGTAAACTGGGATACACAGAGAATTGATCAAGGAAGGTAGATTGAGACATTTAGGTGAACAACCATCAAAAGTATTTAAAGGCTGTCAGTTAAAGTGAACCAAAGTGCAGACTCCAGGTTGAGTGACAGCCTTGACCTACTTAAGAAAACAAGGTATTTACCAATTCTTCTTATGTGCCTCATAGCAAAACAGTAGTTTCCTAGGGCTTGGGGCATTTCTTGCTACTGTTTTAAAACAACTTGCTAGCTCATGTTGCCTAACATTTGCAGTAAAAATGAATATGCCGTTGTCGATTGTTAACATGGATACTTTTAATTGTAACTGTCATTAAGATGAAGCCATGGGAAACCTGAAAAGTATGCTCCAAGTATTATTATTATTATTATTATTATTATTATTATTATTATTATTATTATTATTATTATTACTATTATTAATATTATTATTACTTATTTTTATTATAATATTTTTAATGCTCATGATCTGTAATATTTCAAATTTTTGGAATAGGCAGTGCCAGACCTCTGTTGTCGATTGTTAACATAGATATCTGGCATGGATAACATGCCAGACCTCTCCTCCTGGTTCAACCTCAAAGAAGACCAGCTTTTTTTCATTTCATCAAAAATGAAAGCTGGCAACCACAGGCATCAGGTGACTAAGAGGGGCAGGAGTTATTTGGTAGGGTTACCTTGGGCATGTCCTCTTTTTCAGGGCTAAAAGTTCATCTTCTTGTGCTAACTGGGAACCACAGCTTTTACAGTTCTGCAAGGGGGGGACAGATATTACAATTACTGTGTTTTTAAAGAAGAGCTGGACAGAACTTTGGAAAAAAGAAGGGAAAATACAGATCTCAAGGCAGCTTTCTCTTACTCTGGGAAGGCTCTGTCAGATCTCTGCAGAGCTGCTGAGTTAAGTTGTAACTAAAATTTACTTGCAGCTTCTTGGACTGGAGTGAACATTTGCTATTGATTTCTTGGAGCAAAGGAGTCTTCTAAAATGTCATATTGGGAGGCAATATCTGAAATATCAGACCTTCCACACAGAACTCTGAGTTCAAAACAGATTGCAGATGGACCCTGAATCAACGGGAAAGGAAGAATTATCTTTGGCCAAAGAGATCCCTCCTTTCTCAAGAACAGCACAGCCAAGCCATTTGAATCAAGCGGAACAACTTTATTGATAAAAACAGAGGCTTTATAATTTACACAGGTTAGAAAAAGCAATTTAGCACCAGCTCTAAACCACACCTGGCACACACATTTGCGGCTCTCAAGAGGAAACCAGATTTTTTTTTTACAAGCAACCCAAGGGTTATAACACAAGTGAATTGGATTTTAATGCTTTCTTCTGGAAAAACTGCAGTTTTTGCTCATTGTGTGCGTGTCTCTTTCTGTGTGATTCTCTAGTTCTGCTTCAGGGTCAATCCACGAAGAGGCTGTGTGTGACATGAACCAGCAAGTATCCCCAAAAGTCCTCAGAAGCAGCACTGTGCATAGCTGGGAATGAACACATATGGTGAATAATGATTTTCCCAGCCAGAACAGTATTCAGGATTGCAAGTGTGGTTGCTTCGTGGATTTACAAATGGCACTGCAAGAGTCTGAGTTTTATTTTCAAATTCTTTTCTAATTATGCACAAAGTTGGAATTTGCCTTTTTTCATAAGAGCTGCAAGTTTGGGTCAACATTTATATCATGCTCTCACAATCACTTTCTTGGCCAATGAGTCCCATCAGGGTAGAGATGAAGTTGGTATTCTTTGCCCAGTGTATATCACTTTAAACACTCATTGACAATGAATTTCACCAACTATTTTAATGTCCGTTCCCCTGGTTTGGATGAGATCCTTTCAGGGTGCATGTAGATTGGTTTTTGTTTAAAGAACCCAAAAGAACTGGGTGTCATCCACAACTCTGCCCACCTGGCAGATTGCTCTTAACTCCAGTCAGTGAAGCATAAGTCCCAACACAGGTCCTAAAAGGAATCCACTGCTCATATTCCCTCCATTTCAAGAACAGGTCAAGTATTTCTTTTCTCTCCCTCCTTCCTGTTCTTGAACCAAATCTGTGGATTTCCTCCATTCCTTCCACGATTGTTCTGCTGAAATCAGATTTTCAAGAGGGAGGCGTCACTCGCTTGACATTTGATTTGCAGGCTGCTCAGAAGGCACCACACTGGGTTTGTCTGGAAACAGAATCACAGATCACAGCCAGCAATGAAAAGGAGCCCATCAGAGATCCTCCGCTCCCGCCCTCTGAACCAAGGATGGGGGTCTGGTCCATAAACCAAGGGCAGGCAAAGTGCAACATACAGGCCACATCCAGCCCCAAGGTTGCTTTTGTGGGAACTAGGACTACTCCTTGGGTCAAAAGATGTCCCCAAATGCCCTTTAGAAGTTGAGGCATTCTCTCCATATTTTGCCCCCTTCCGTGAAATTCTAATCTAGGCCCACAAAAGGAATTTTTAAAACCAGAAGTAAACTGGAAGTGATTTCCTATCACTTCCAGTTTTGAAAAGAAAAAAAAAGCCCTCTCCAGGGCACACACTGAGTATCAGTGTGCTGCTTAGCTGGGTTGGAACTGCAGCTTCCATCATCCCTCACTATTGGCTAATCTGGGTAGGCCTTGAGTTGGAAGCTAGTGATATCACATTCCCCCACCCTAGATTAGATTGCATTTCTAGTTAGCATACTGTTACAGTTGCTCAGAAGTTGTCAAAATCACTTTTGAGGACCAGATCTCCCAGAATCCTCAACTAGAAATGCTAGCCAGGGGTTTTTCTGTGTTGTTGTCTAACACAGTTAAGTTTTCCAAGCCCTGTGGCTTTTGGCTTCAATGCAACTCTGGCGCATAGCTGAACCCTCTGTTTCACAACCATAAGGAAATAGTTTTTGTTGTTGCTGTTATTTGCTGTCCTTGGCTTTGACTTATGGTTACTTCAGGAAGAACAGACTTCAAAGTCACTTTGTTATTAACAACCTTGTTTGGGTTTTACAAAGGTGGCTGTCTTCTTTTCCTACTAGAGCTAGGAAACAGTAATGGCTACTCACTGAGATGGTTTATTAAAATAATAAAAAAGTACTTGTGCATATTACCCTGGTCATAATGGCTCTCTGGCATCTTTAGACTCTGTAGCATGACGGATGGAGGCAGGGGGCTCCTCTGATGTTCTGTTTATTGCATTTTGGTCCTCTAGGTGTTTTGGACTTCCAACTCACCAGAAGTCCTAGCCAGCTTGGTCAACCATTAGGAATTCTGGGACCTCATGTCTAAACCATCTGGAAGACCAAAGTTGGGGAACTAGGGCTTAGGACTTTCCAGGAGGGATCTGATTGGTTCCAGTCAGCAGTTCAGCTGCTGTATTTTGGGCAAACTAAAAAGTAGCAATGAGAAGGTGAAGTAGTCTGATTCAAATGTATCAGTTCAGCCAGCTCAAACCCTTAGTTGGGATGGCTTTTCCTGTAGTTTGCATCCATTGCTCCAGTTCTAGTCTCTGGTGCTGCCAAAAAAGCTTGCCCCATCTTCAGTATGACACTCCTTCAAATACTCAAACAGCCCTATCATATCACCTCTTAACCTTCTCTTCTCCAGGCTAAACATAACCAGTTTCTCCTCATAAGGTATGAGGCACAGGGAATACTTAAGATATTCAGATATTTAAAGATGGCAGTCACCTCTTGGTCTTCTCTTCTCCAAGCTGAACATAATCAACTCCCTAAATCATTCTTCATGAGGTTTGGTTTCCAGACTTTTGATCATCTTGCTTGCCTTTGGACATGTTTCAGGTTGTCAACATCTTTCTTGAATTATGGTGCCCAGAACTGGAAACAGTATTTCAGGTGAGATTTGACCAAAGCAGAATAAGAGTGGTGCTACTACTTTGCTTGATCTGCTTACTATGCTCCTGTTGATGTAGCTCAGAACTGTTTTGGCTTTTTGGTCCCTGCATCACACTGTTAATTTCACATTCAGTTTGGAGTTTCCTAAGACCATGAGATCCTTTTCACATCTCCTGCTTTCAAGCCAGATGTCACTCATCCTATATTTGTGCATTTCTTTTCTTCTTGCCTAGATGTAGTTGTTGTGTGTCTTCAAGTCACTTCTGTTTTATGGTGACCCTATCACAGGGTTTTCTTGGGCTGAGAGTGTATGTGACTCACCCAAGGTCATCCACTGGGTTTCCATGGCTGAGTGGGGAATCAAACCCAGGTTTCCAGAATAATGCAGTATCTTACATTTATTCTTGTTGACATTGATTTTCTTAGTTTTAGTCCAGCTCTTCAATCTGTCAAGATCTTGAGGTCCTTCTCTGCCACTCTCCTAAATGCCTTTTAGGAGGGGCTTCTTGTTTGAGACTGGGGGGGTGGGATTGTGGGCAGCACCACATTCAAAGAATGTTAAGAGGTGATATGATAACCCTATTTAAATATTTGATGGGATATCATATTGAGGATGTAGCACGTTTGTTTTCTGCTGCTCCATAGAATAGGACCTGGAACAATGGTGCAAGCTACAGGAAAAGAAATTCCACCTAAACATTAGGACCTTTTACTTACTGATGTAGAAGACTAGCCCAGCCACCACCAGAAGACCCAAAGCAATGGCCCCCACGACGCTTCCGACAATGGGCCACACTGGTCCTGAAATTGAAGAAAAATGGTTGAAGGAAGAACTTAAGCTATCTCAATCCCCTCGCAGTTATAAGAGAGGGCAGTTCAATATCTGAAAGAGGGAGGAGGAAGAGCAAATTTATTGCAGCAACTGAATAGGAAGAAACAAACTCATCTCCTCAACTCTTTGGATCATAGTTAGATCAGCTAAGTAAAAACCACTTTGCTACCCAGTGCATACTGATCTTGTCTGATTTTGGAAGTTAAGCAAGGTCAGACCTCATGAACCTTTGGATGGAAGATCACCAAGGAATACCAGTGATTCCTAGGTAGGGCAAGGAAAGAAATTGTACATAAAACCCCAGAGATTCACATCTGCCAGTCAGAGTTGCTAACATTGAATTAGAAGTGAAATAGGGTTCATCCAAACTGGGAACTAAGTGCAGATTCAATCAGCAACACTTAACATCACTTCCTGTTTCCATATTCACACAATCGTTTAATATACATGCATGCATGCATACATACATAAATATAGTCTACTTGCTGCTATGTGACTTCAAGTCATTTCTGATTTAAGGTGGCCCTATGGCAAACCTATCATAGGGTTTTGTTCTTATTATTTATTGTGCTGAATGAGATTGCCTCCAAACCCCTACTCCACATACAACAAGACAGTTTTCTGGCACCTTAAACTGAAATGTCACTTAATATTTTAGAAAGATGTCTGAACTGACCCTAGAGCCAAAAACACCTAAGGGGAAGTAACTGTCATACAGTATATGTAACCCTTAAAACCTCTAGTACTCCAAGTATTAATTTAGTATTAATTAATCAATCAAGGTATTATTAAAAAGTCCTGGTGACAAAGTGGTTAAATGCCAGTACTGCAGCCACTCACTCACACACCATAAGATTGTGAGTTCAATGCCAGCCAAGGGCTCAGAGTCGAGCTTACACTTTGCAAACCACATAGTACATCAGTAAGCAGTACAGAAATGTACTTCCTAGTGCTAAAGGTAATGAAACCTGATTCTTCTTTTTAAAAAATTAAACTGATACAGAATGCGACATTATATATTGACCATGAGATATGTTTAGTTTTTATTATTGTAAGTTTTTTCTTTTCATTTTCTGTTTTTGAATAATAGAATCATATAGTTGGAAGAGACCACAAGGGCTATCCAGTCCAATCGCCTGCCAGGAACTCACAACCAAAGCACTCCTGATAGATGGCCAGCCAGCCTCTGGTTAAAGACTTCCAAAGCAGGAGACTCCACCACAATCTTAAGCAATTTGTTCCACTGTCAAACAGCTTTTACTGTCAGGAAGTTCCTCCTAATGTTGAGGTGGAATCTCTTTTCCTGCAGCTTGCATCCATTGTTCTGGGTCCTAGTCTCTGGAGCAGCAGAAAACAAGCTTGCTGCACTCTCAATATGACACCCCTTCAAATACTTAAACAGAGCTATCATATCACTTCTTAACCATCTCTTCTCCAGGCTAAACATCCCCAGCTCCCTAAGTCTCTCCTCACAGGGCTTTATGGTTTCCAGACCCTTCACTATTTTGGTCGCTCTCCTCTGGACATGCTCCAGCTTCTCAACATCCTTTTTAAATTGTGCTGCCCAGAACTGGACACAATATTATTCCAGGTGAGGTCTCATCAAAGCAGAATAGAGTGGCACTATTACTTTCCTTGATCTAGATACTATACTTTTATTGATGCAGCCTAGAATCTCGTTGGCCTTTTTAGTTGCTGCATCACACTGTTGACTCATGGTCAACTCATGGTCTACTAGGACTCCTAGATCCCTTTCACATGTAGTCTTGTTAATCTAGGTGTCCCCATCCTATAGCTATGCATTTCAGTACCTTACATTTTTCCATGTTGAAATTCATTTTATTAATTTTGGTACCGCAAAATCTTGTTTTCTGTTTTTCTGGGTGTTTTTCTTTTTCTTTTTTTTTTTTTTTTGGTATTATGTGTTAATGAAATTTTAAAAAGTAAAATAAAAAAATACTGAACAAGGAATTTTGAGGGTTTTCTTTCTCTCATCCCCTTTTTCCCACCTCTCTTCTCTCTCTCCCCCATCTGAACAATTTTGCAAAATAGTGGGGCGAGATATGGGATGATTGCTTCTCCCATCCCCTTTTCCTCTCTCCTCTGCTTGTGCCGACACACACAGAGCACTGCAGGTCCAACCTAAAACATGTAGGTAAAGGAAATGAAAAGGAGAGGGCTGGCAGCCTACAAAGTAGGCACGTTAATAGACCATATTAGAAGACCAGAAAAACCCAGATTTTGTTCTTGTTCTTTCTGATTGTATTTAAGAGATCCATTCATGTATTGTTTTTATCCCAGAATATTTTCTGTCAGCTCCTGGTACAATCAGAGACGTTTTATACCAGCTCCCCGGATCGGATATCTTTAACATAGTATAAAATTGGAAGGAACAGGAACAAAACTGGGGACTTTTCAATTAGTCTGGATGTACTCATTAAAAAAAACCCATCCTGCTGGGAGGAACAAAAAAATACAGGAAAGGAGAGGGATTGTCTGTGCCTTCAAGTTCTTTCTGACTTATGGCAAACCTAAGATGAACCTATCATGGGTTTTTTTTGGCAAGATTTATTCAGAGGCGGCTTGTTATTGCCATCCTATGAGGCTGAGAGTGTGTGACTTGCCCAAGGTTAGCCAGTGGGTTTTCGTGGCTGAACCAGGATTTGAACCTTGGTCTCCATCCAGAGTTATATGCAATGGTGAAATCACACCATGCTGGCTTATTAAACTCTCTCTGTGTGTGTGTGTGTGTGTGTGTGTGTGTGTGAAATGTCATGTCCCTCATCTGGATTTTGAAAACAAAGGTGGTAATTATAGGACTATAAACCATGATGTCGCAATGTATTTGGCCAATTTAGAACTGCCAATAGTATGGCAGTTCTTGGAGGGGAGATCCTCAAAGAATAATACTAGTGAGCTCTGACGAAGGAATGTAAACCATCCTATCACCCTGACAGCTAGTATGGTTTAGTGGTTTCAGCATTGGACTAGAACACTGTAGACTAGGGTTCACATCTCCAGGTGGCCATGGAAACCCATTGGGTGACCTTGTGCAAGTCATACTCCCTCAGGCTCAGGGTAAGGCATAATGAGAGTCAATGCCCCTCTCCGTCACTCAGAACCAGGAGTCAATCTACTGCTCAAGATCTCACCAGACCACCTCGAGACTATGTGAAGAGGTTCCCGCAAAGCAGCATGGTCCACGTGGCACTCATAGTGCTCAGCTTCCCTGGGGTCCACCTGGATCTCAATCTTGGCCTGGTAGGTTCCGTCTGCGTTGGGAACGACATTAACGTGGTGCAGTTCATCTTCCACCATTTCCCCATCCTTTAGCCAAACTGCCCTTATATCCTTGGGAAAGAAGCCGTCCACTTTACAGACAAGAGTTTCTAGGGTACTGTTGACTGACTTCTCTATCACCAGCACCTTTGGGGGCTCTGTAGCAAAAGCAACATAGGCAAGGATGGAAAGAGAACATTTTATGTCACCAGGCTTTTACAAATTGACTAGCGTTGGACTTTTCATGCTCTATGGTGCTATGTTTAAGGTTTGTATATGAAGTGGGACGTTGGGATCTGCTAGGTTTTGGTTCCAGGCAAAATCTGTGGATGCTCAAGTCCCATTTGGTACATTGGCATAGTGAAATGGTGTCCCTTACATAAAATGGCAAAATCAAAGTTTGCTATTTGAGGAAAACATATTCAAGCCAGGTATGATATGTATGATATTCAAGCCATGGATGCAGAATCCGTGGATAAGGAGGGCTGACTGTATTCTTCCATTGAATTTTAATATTTGTAATGTCAAATGCTTTAACTTTATAAATTGTCAAATAAATATAAATTGTATGAAATTGTAGAATAAATATAAATTGTATGAAACCCACTGGATGATCTTGGACAAGTCACTTTCTGTCAGCCTAAGGGGAAGGCAATGGCCAGCCTCCTCTGAACAAATCTTGCTAAGAATACTCCATGATAGGTTTGCCTTAGAGTCACACAAGTCAGAAATGACTTGAAGGCATACGACAACAATGACAATAGATTCAAGCGTGTTGTCTGCTGCCTCCATTTTCACGTAATGGACGCATAGTGTCTGCATTTTGCGGTGCATCCGTTATGTCATTACTGCACCATTGGTGCACTTGCGACATAACTAGGGCACCAGTAAAAGAACCCAGAAAAACCAGGTTCTTTTAACTCCGGAAGGATATTGTGTGGTCTAGCGGCTGTGGCATTCCTCTGGAGTTAAAATGGGCACCTGCAGACCGCCATTTTCAGGCGGTCTGTACTGCACAATTGTTACCTGGCCAGATAGCCTATCGCCTAGAGTAATTTTAAAGTATAAATATGATTTCAAACCTAACCTCTGCGCATAGAGCCAGCATATAAACTGGCACTTTGTGTATGTTCTGTAACATCCTCAGACCTACAAGTCTGAGCCACTCCAGCTTTCCACAGTCTTCTCTTAGGACAGGTAATTATAGCCCCATTGCACCCCCTTAAACGCTCCACTATCCCTTTTCCATATTTCCATGTTCGTTAGCTCTGTATGCCGTTTTTGTTTGGATTATTATCTTGTGTGTGTAATTGCACTCTGCGTATTTTCTAAATATAAACCTTCTTAATTCACACAGAACCTAAAGTCCTCTTAGTTAGTATTAGTATATATTGGTGCCCAAGGTTACCAAAGCCTCTTGCAAAGCTATTTTCTGCACCATATGAAGTATCACTGACTTCACTGGTGTCACTGGTGTCCTCCCTCACCAGTTCTTTGGCTAACAGGCAAGACTCAGCCTCTTCCTCTCTTCTTCCTCTTCCCGAGTTAATGATGTGCAAACTACCTTTGAACTCAAGGTGCAGCAGCTGAAGCAAGTCAAAGATGAAGGCGGAGGGGGCAAGCAAAACTAGGACATTTAGATAATTCTCAGTTCTTTTGTCATTTTAACCTTTGTTGGTTTATAGCTGCCTTGAGTCCCTGTACTGGGAGGAAGGCAGGATGATGATGATGATATTAATTTTTAATTGTTTCTAGAATATACACCTCCTGCAGGGTTTTATTTATTTATTTTAATTAATCTGGTTATTCTGTACAGCGCTGTACAGATTATTTTAATAACTCTGATTATTCTGTACAGTGCTGTGTAAATTTACCGTGCTTTATAAGTAAAGTTTAATATAACATTTGAAAAACAGCTGAAAAAGCAGGAAGGTAGAGGATTCATCAGGACTGGCCTTGCCAAATCTGGTCAGCTAGAGAGTATGACATATATCTCTGGAAATCCAGAACCACACTTTACCCACTCCTTGTTTAAAGTATTAGCTCTGAAACAAGTAGTCTTTGGAGAGGAGCAGCAGCCAAAGACTTGTGTAAGCTCCCAAAACTCACACCCGGTACCCATTATCAAAGGGACCAGAACACCCTAGTTGAAACTGATGAAACATCAAGATATTGAGCTGCAAGGCTCCTGCAAGGGAGCAGATAATAAGTGCCTCAGGACTGGCTGGAACTTGGAGAAAGGAATCAGCTCTTGAATGTTGATGGTGTCTGCGTGAAGGGTTAGGAAATTGCCCTGCTCCCTGAGCCAAAGCAATCCCTCCTGATTCTCTTTCACACTACAGTACTCATTTATACCATTTTCAACTGCTATGGTTTTGTCCAACACAATCCTGAGATTTATAGTTTAGGAGGATCTAAGGGCTCTCTGGCAGACAAGTCTGAAGATCCCCCAAACTGAAAATTCCAGGATTCCACAGGATGGAGCCTGGGCATAGATAGAGTTAAAGTGGTACTGAGGTACTATAACTGGGTAGTGTAAACATTACCTCTTGAGAGGTGGTTCTTTCCCAGCTTCTAGAACACATTAAATGGTATATTTTTATATTTGGTTCTGGCTGAGGTGTTGCCTGTCTACTTCTGGTCTTTTTCACACTACAGAATTATAGCAGTTTGATTGTGCTTTAACATCCACAGCTGTATTCTGTAGCATCCTGGGGTTTGTAATTTGTGGAGTCACAAGAACTATTCTCTGGAAAAGAAGGCTAAATCTGCCATGAAACTACAAATCTAAGGGTTCCAAAGGGTGCAGCCATGCCAGTTAAAGTAAGCGTTGAAGTGATATAATTGTGTAGTGCAAAAAATTAGTCCCACCCCTCTTCCCATTTTGTTAAGACTCCATTCCTCTACAGGTTGAATATTCCTTATCCAGAATTCTAAAACCTAAAACTGTCCACATGGGTGGGTTAGACAGCGACCCCTTTACTTTCTGATGGTTCAGTGTACATGAACTTTGTTTCATGCAAAAAAAATATTATGTACAAAATTAATTTCAGCTATATATATAATGAGCATATGAAACATAAATGAATTTCATGTGTAGACTTGGGTCTCATCAAGATATCTCACTATGTATATGCTAGTACAGTCAAGGCCTCCTCAGACACAGATTTCTTATCCACAGATTCAACTATCCATAGCTTGAAAATATTCCAAAAATATATACATTCCGAAAAGCAAACCTTGATTTTATTATTTTATATAAGGGAAACCATTTTACTTGCATTTCAATATGCCACTGTATATAATGGGACTTGAGCATTCACAGATTTTGGTATGCACAAGGGGGTACTGGAACCAAACCTAAAAGATACCAAGAGCCCACTGTATGCCAAAATCCCCCCAAATCAAAAATAACTCTGGTATCAAACATTTCATAAGGGAGACTCAATCTGTTTCATAGCTTCCTTCAACTGTTTCAACTCAAAATATACTCCTTCTATCACACTGGTAGTGTTGTTATTATTGTGGTGTCTTCAAGCTGTTTCCGGTTTATGGTGACCCTATCACTGGGGTTTATTGGCATGTTTCTTCAGAGGGGATTTACCATTGCCATCCTCTGAGGCTGAGGGAGTATGACTTGTCCAAGTTCACATGTTTCTGTGGCAAGTCAAAACTGAGTAGTGTAAATCTCCAAATGGGGAGTTATGCATTGATTGTGCTACACAAATCTTGTGTTCAGCAGCAATTTTGCACAGTTAAACCAAAGTAGCAAATGCAAGTAAAAAGTCCTCTGGCTGACTGTTGCCTGGCATGGGCCATAAAAACAACCTAGGATGGCACATCTCCGATGCCACACATAGCCCACAGGCCAAACTTTGCCCACCTTGATCTAGGACTTGGACTATCATCACTTGCATCATGTATTGAGATTTGAAGTGTATCGTCAACCTCTATATCCTCACCTGGAGCAGGAGGAGGAGTCGCTTTTTGGGACTCCAGATGTCTCCGCAGCCATCCGATACAGGTCCGACCCCAGAAGACTTTCCTATGCCTGTATGTATCCCAGACACCTTCCCACTCGTCTGTCTCTTTTCCATCATAAGCCTCCCGGTGATATATATTCTCTGTCCCATCATCACTTAACTCACAGCCGTCGATGCACTGCAAGGTGTGAAACCCTGAGAAAGAGACAGACACAGAGTGAAGGAAGCAGAAACAGACAATGGGCCCAGGCTCCAGTGGTTGGTGGGAATGTGTGAGATGGCTGCTCCCACACTTTGGGACTCCCCCCTTAAGAAAGCAATTAAAAGGAAAATCAACTCATTTGAGATGTGGTGCTGGAGAAGAGTGTTGAGGATACCGTGGACAGCCAAAAAGACAAACAAAAGAGTCCGTGAACAGATCAAACCTGAACTCTCCCTGAGGCAAACATATGCTGAAGTCAGAGCAAGCTCTCTTGAATTGTTTAAAACAGGTGTGCACAACTACAGAGGTTGTCTTTAATTTCAATTTTGCTTTCACCTGGGAGGGCATACTGGAAGGGTTGTGATGCTGCTTCCAGACTCCAACCACCACCTGGACCTATTTCAGCCCTTTCTACACTTTCTTTGGGGTTCAGAAGGGCCAAGGGCCTTTGGAGAGTTGGGGAAAGCAAACCACCACATTTGTGGGTGGTTTAGGGGTTGTTTGGCCAGTTTTAAGGAAAAACAAAAATAAAACATCAGCCTGAAGCTTTTTTCAAAAACTGAAGGGGAGGTCTCATTTGGGATTAAAGCAGAATATCACTCACTCACTCAATCAGATACATATTTGAATGAATGTAGCTCCCCATATGAACCTGCAATCTTTAGGACAGTCTCTTAATTCCCTCCAACTATAGACATGTCTCAGTTAACATAGTCTCTGACAAAGAAACACTTTTTTACAAAATGTTTTTACAGGAATCCAGCCCACCCAACTCCCTTTCTTGTCTTCTACCTTGAAGTTTTGTTGCACAATCAGCATTGGGAGAAGAAAGACAGCCATTCAGTGTGGGTTGCAGCAGTGTGTCTGCATTAAACAACACAATCAAGCTTCACCTGGGGAAAAAATGGGGTTCTACTCTAGGTGACTGGGTGTGCTTACATACAACAAGCAAGGTGAACAGCAACTGCCGCTAGAACCACTAACTGAGCATGTGTGAAGAACAAAATGAGAGAAAAGAGAAGCAAGTAACCCTATCTCACCAGCTGCCCTGGCATGTTAAAAAAAACAAAAACCACATAGATCTACATGTTTAACCACTAAAATGGAAATCCAAAGAAAAGTGGAGGCTGTTGGGGAAGAAAAAAAATCATCCTGGGATGTATTTTGGAAGGAGCTGCTTACCCTTGACATTGCAGAGAGAGGGACTTTCATCACTGCCGTCTTTGCAATCATGGCTCCAGTCACAGATGTAACCCCACAGAACGCAGCCCCCGTCTTTACACTGGTACTCGGTGGCGAAACAGGTGCCTTTTCCACTGCTACCATCTACAAGGAAGCAGAAAAGGTAAGCAGTGTTGGGTTTTAGTTCTTTGCCTCCTCCCTTTCTCCATGGGTCTTTTTCACACTATACAAAGAATGCTATAACTTCCGTAGAACTGACATGGCAACAGCCAGTGGAATCCTGGGATTTGCAGTTTAGTGAGGGGGGGGCATAGGTCCAAAACACACTGCAGAACTAAGCCAGTCTGAGACCACTGTAGCTGCCTTCGCTCAATGCTAGGGAATTCTAGGAACTGTAGTTTTGTGAGAGATTTAGCCATCTCTGTCAGAGAACTCTGGAGCCACAATAAACTGCAATTTATTGTAGTTTATTGCCCTGGCACTGAACCAGGGCAGTTAAAGCAGTCTCAAACTGGATTTTTTCTGCAGTGTGCTTTGGATCTTAGAATTGTCAGCCAGCGTGATCTAGTGCTTCAGTGTAGCGTATGTGCCTTCAACTTGCTGGTCAGCTTAGCAAGCTGCAGGCACATATGTTATAATGCCATGGGGGCAGAGAAGCACCAACTTGGGTCTGGAAGTATAACCTCAAGTTTACCCTGTAGCAGCAGGTAGTCCTGAGCTTTACAAACTAGGCATATGGCTGGTTTAGAGTGGGCTCAAGCTCAGGGGCTTCCATGTTAGTAGGTCAGTCAGCTTTGGGTTTTAGTAAGAACTTTTAAAAAGTTATCCAAAGTATGCCTTGGCTCCAGAAGCTGTCCAGCCCTCCCTGCTTTCCATTTGTCACTGCCATGGGCCCTGATGGAGAGAAGAGCAGCTAACATCTGATAATCTTAATCCTCTCCCCTAGAGCCATCCCTTTTGACTTATGTTTCCTCTGTTTTTAGAACATTAGCCTGACAGGAGGAAAATGTCAAATTTTCTGGGAGACTTTTTGGCTGAAAGGGAGGATATAAATGCTCTCAATAAGTAAATATATAACCAAACAACACATTTTAATATTAATATACAATTATTCAGGGGAGGGGGGAAAAACCTACCCCACAAGATGTATAAAATCAACACCGCAAGAAACACATGGAACACATCATCTTACAGTGTCACCCAGATGAGTCATAATAGTTAATTAGTAAATAGAACTTTACATCAATTACTGGGTGCAGGGACGTAGCTAGGATTTTAGGAAGGGGAGGGTCCAGACTAAGTGCCACCATTATAATGGGGCTTGAGTGTGGCAGCGCAGCAGCACACACCATTCATTTTTCTAATGGAAGGGGGGTGGGTCCGGACCCCCAGATCCCCCCCCCTTGGCTACATCCCTGCTGGGTGAACAACTGCTGGATAATGCAGGCCACTATTACAATAAAAACAATTCATCAATGGGGCCCATGTTACGTAGAAACACATTTTGGGAGAAAGGGGGGGATATAAGTGCAATAAATAAACAAAGAAATATATAAACAAAACAATGTGTTTAGCCCTTACCTTTTTTCAAAGCTATTCCAGGTATTATTATTATTATTATTAGTAGTAGTAGTAGTAGTATTTTCTTATATCCTGCCTTTCTCCCAATACAGGGGCTCAATTGAATTCTCTATCTCTCCCCACAAGGTTCAGAGCTTTGGATAGCTCCTTTAAAAACTGGACTAAAATCCAGAGCAGATTCACCACCCTATTCTCATGGAAGTGGTCAATCGCCGCTGGGGCAGTTAGGCAATCTAGGACGATCCTTGAGTTCAAACCTGTCATGGACAGACAGGCCAGGTGGCCTCAACTCACCCCCGGAGCTACTGTAGTATCTCTCCAAAACCACCAGGAAATGTCCAAATCCCTCGTCGTTCAGGTTTGCCAGGGTGGACTGAATGTCCCAGTATTTTTCTACTAAGCCCACACTCTGGTTCATCCAGGGAACCAGGGCCCGCATCTTTCCCACGACATTGTCGTAGCGTTCAATGGGCTGCCCATCCAGGTAGCCCACTTCCACGTACCGCGGCAGCCCCGCGATGGCCTCCGAGATGTACGTGCGGAAATAGTAGAGGGTGTGCGAGGAAGATCCCCCTGCAAAGGAAGGAAGAAGAGCCCGGTTGGAAAGGGTCTACATCAAAGGTGAGGAACCCCTTTCAGTTGAGGGTAGTAATCCACGTCAGGGAGGTTCTCAGGGGTGGAAGCGTCCAAAAATAAAAATAAAAATACCAGCATGTTTTTGGTTTAAAGCTCCTCCTGCAAGTAACTAAAGGCAACAAAGCTAGTTTTTACAAAGTTTATTTATGCATGTCCAACCACCCCTTTTCCTTCTTGTCTAGATGGAATTATTTTTCTTTCTGCAGTACCAGCATTGGTAGGATGGTGAAGGAGAGCTAGAGAATCACAAAAGAGTGGGATTTTATCTAGCCTGTTTACAACAGGCAAGATGAGCAGCAAGTGCCTCCTAGAATCCTGTATCAAGTATATGTAAACAGAAAAACAGAAAAAGGAGGAAAGCAGATGAACTTGCATCATCAGTAGTTTTTTGTGGGTTTTTCAGGCTATGTGGCCATGTTCTGGAAGAGTTTCTTCCTGACGTTTCGCCAGCATCTGTGGCTGAGGTGCCAGCCACAGATGCTGGCAAAACATCAGGAAGAAACTCTTCAAGAACATGCCCACATAGCCCCAAAAACCCACCAAAAACTATGGATGCTGGCCATAAAGCCTTTGACTTCACACTGCATCATCAGTTTTCTCCAGCATGTTGAAAAAACATATCCATTTGTCCTCCAAAATTGAACTCATAAAAAAGTAGAGGCATCCTTGCATGCAATTTGGAAGAAGTCTTCAGATTGTCTTGAGACAGTTCAAAATGTTTCTGTTTACTTATACAAGACCTTCCTGAGCTTGCTTCATTTCCCATGTGCATTTTGAATAATTTTGTTAATTAATTATGAATAAAATTTGTACTAAAACATGTTGAACTGCCCTTTTTTGTGGTGCAGGAACCTATCCCTATTCTTTCAATGTTATTTCTGCCTCTGGAAGCAAATTTCCTTTTAAAGAAATACAGTTCTGGAACACATCTACAGGTTGAGTCTCCCTTATCCAGAATTCCAAAATATTCCCAAATCCCAAATTGTCCACATGGGTGGGAATTCAAAATGAGTTTAATAGATTAGAACGCTGGGCCAAAACTAGCAAAATGAATTTCAGTAGGTAGAAATGTAAGGTACTACACTTGGGCAGAAAAACTTCAGTGAATAGATGTATAGGATTGGGGGGGGGGGCTGGCTTGACAACAGTATAGGCAAAAGGGATATAGGGGTCTTAGTGGACCACAGGCCAATGTGATGTAGTGGCTAAGAAAGCCAATGCAGTTCTAGGCTGGATCAATATCAATAGCAGTATAGTGTCTAGATTGGGGGAAGGAATAGTGTCACACTATTCTGCTCTGGCCAGACCTCACTTGGAATGTTGTGTCCAGTTCTGGGCACCACAATTCAAAAAGGATGTTGACAAGCTGGACCATGTCCAAAAGTGAAAGGTCTAGAAATTATGCCCTGTGAGGAGTAGCTTAGAGAGCTGGGTATGTTTAGCCTGGAGAAGAGAAGATTAAGGGATGACATGATAACCATGTTTAAAAATTTAAGTGATGTTACATTGAGGATGGAGCAAACTTATTTTCTGCTCTTCCAGAGACTAGGACTCACAGCAATGGATTCAAGCTACTGGAAAAGAGAGCCCACTTAGCATTAGGAAAAACTTCCTAAGACACTCCTTATAGGGCATCTCCACCATTTTGGTTATCTTCCTCTGAATACGTCCCAGCTTCTCAACATCCTTTTTGAATTGTGGTACCCAGAACTGAACTCAGTATTCCAGGTAAGGCCTGACCAAAGCAGAATATCTTTCCAGTATCTCAGCATGGATACTTCATCACTGCCTTAAACTTAATATGACAAGACAGAACTACTCATTTTTCCCCAACACAAAATAAAAATTTAAAAAATTATTCATCATATTATATCGTCGTCATCATCATCATCATCATCTGTATCCTGCTCTTTTTCCAGAACTGTTAATAATATTCTAGGTGTTCTACTAAGATTTCCAGATTCCTTTCACATGTACTGTTGTCAAGACAGGTCTTACCCATCCTATATCTAAGCCTTTCATTTCTCCTGACTGTGTAGTACTTTACATTTCTCCCTGTTGAAATTTATTTTGTTAGTGTTGCCCCACCCCCTAATCTATTATGGTCATTTTGAATTTTGATCCTGTCCTCTGGGGTATTAGCTACTCCTCCTAATCTGGTGTCATCTGCAAATTTGATAAGTATGCCCTCTGAGGAACAGATGTGGGACCAGAGTTAGATAGGATGTCTGTCTTAATTTCCAAACAGGAAAATATATCTTCTTTCTCTCCCTGTTTGAATGACAAGCTGTGAGCAAATGTGGTTGTTATTTAATATCTAACATTTAATGACATTGTCAGGGGCTGTCCCTAAATTTCAGATTTTGGCTTGAAAAACCTCCAGCCTAGGACAACCATCAACTGGCAACCTAGAGTCTCCTTCTTTGGAAGTTTTAAAGACAGCAGCTTGATGGTCATCTCTCAAGAGCACTTTCTATCTTCCTGCATAACAGGGGGTTGGACTGGATGACCCTTGGAGTCTCTTCCAATTCTATGATTCTAAACATGAAGAAGTCCTTCCTAATGGTAAGAGATTTTTTCTGCAGCTGGATGGCTCCCTCAGAGGTTTCTAAACAGAAAGTGGATGGATACCTCTCAGGGCTGCTTTAACTGTAGACGCTTGCCCTGGCAGGGAGTGAACTAGATGGCCACTGGAGTACTTCCCAACTGTATAATTCTTACAGTTCTTAGAAAAGGACCATTTCTGAGGAAAGCATCTGGTCTAGGTTTAGGCACGGGGGGAGAGATAGGAGGGTAGTCACAGAGTAATCACTCTGTAATTACAAGCATGTGATGGAAAGTTTATTGAGTCTGTTTACTGGCTGCATTTTTCAACCACCCCAGTAACCAGTTTGGTGGGTGGGTACCAAATTCCTTATTTGCACAAAACTCTGAAACACTGCTCCCTTGCTCAACTATAAGAGCATTTAAAATAAGCCACGGAGATTCCTGTGCCTTTTTGGACCGAAAACTATGCCAGTATACAGATTTTGAGACATTTTTATTCTGCTCTGCGTTTCTATATAAGGACTTGAAATCTCTATGCCTTGGCACCTCCCAAACAAAGTTAAAGAGATGGGAGGGCAGCGTGGGGCTCTCCATATGTTGTGAAGCTTCAACTCCCAGGATATTCATAGAATCGTAAAATTGAAAGATACCCCAAGAGGCCATCCAGTCCGACTCTATTCTGCCATGCAGGAACAAAGAATCTAAGCACCTCCGACAGATGGCCATCCAGCCTCTGTTTAAAAACCTCCAAAGATGGAGACTCCATCATACTCCAAGGCAGTGTGTTCCACTGTCAAACAGCTCTTACTGTAATCATAGAATCATAGCATCATAGAGTTGGAAGAGACCACAAGGGCCCTCCAGTCCAAGCCCCTGCCATGCAGGAACTCTCAGTCAAAGCATCCCCGATAGATGACCATCCAGCCTCTGTTTAAAGACATCTAAGGAAGGAGACGCCACTACACTCCGAGGGAGTGCATTCCACTGTCAAACAGCCCTTACTGTCAAGAAGTTCTTCCTAATGTTGAGGTGGAATCTCTTTTCCTGGAACTTACATCCATTGTTCCACATTCTAATCTCTGGAGCAGCAGAAAACAAGCTTGCTCCCTCCTCAATATGACATCCCTTCAAGTATTTAAACAGGGCTATCATATCACCTCTTAACCTTCTATTCTCCAGGCTAAACATCCACAGCTCCTAAGTCTTTCCTCATAGTGCATGGTTTACAGATCCTTCACAATTTTAGTCGCCCTCCTTTGGACATGCTCCAGTTTCTCAACATCCTTTTTGAATTGTGGTGTCCAGAACTGAACACAATATTCCAGGTGAGGTCTGACCACAGCAGAATAGAGTGGGACTATTACTTCCCTTGATCTAGACACTATACTTCTATTGATGCAGCCTAAAATTGCACTGGCCTTTTTAGCTGCCGCATCGCATTGCTGACTCATGTTCAACTTGTGGTCTACTTGGACTCCCAGATCCCTTTCACACGTAGTTTCATTCAGCCAGGTGTACCCCATCCTATATCTCTGCATTTCATTTTTCCACCCTAAGTGCAGTACCGTACATTTCTCTGTGTTGAAATTCATTTTGTTAGCTTTGGTCCATCTTTCTAATCTGTTAAAGTCAATCTGAAGTTTGATCCTGTCCTCTGGAGTATTAGCTACTCCTCCTAATTTTGTGTCATCTGCAAATTTGATAAGTATAAGGACAAAAAGATTTTTATATCAAGATCCAGAGGGCCAGAAGTTGTCAGCCTTGGCATAATTCAACCTATTGTCCACACCTGACCTTAGCCAAAAGTCCAAGGAGCTAAAAGTAATACTTCATCCAGTAATACTTCATTACTGGAAAGATAATTTTTATCCACTGGTGACCCAATGGATACAAAATTTAACAGTGCTTGCAACATTTTAAAGAATGATGTACTGTATAGATAAAATATACAAATGGATTTGGTCAGCTCTTATAGAAGCCTATGACAAATGTGGTTAGTTTTCCTCCTTATGTGTGTTTTTTCCAGATTTTGTTATACTAGAACATTATTGTGTGTAACTAAGATCCCTTTTGAATGTAAATAATTTTTTAAAAATCTGCCCCTTGTTAGCATACCTTGTACTGTATTTTTGGGTTCCCCATACTTTCATATCTCATATCTGAAGAGAGCATGCTTTTGAGAGATCGGTGGCCTTTCTTGAACACTATGTTCCCAGGAGAAACAGTCAGGTTCCCAGGAGAAACGAAATATATTCCAAAGCATGTGTACATCCAGGTAAACCATCAGATCAAATGTACGAATTAAGTGCTCCTTCCTTTCTCCAAGTCATCTGCATTTCCTCTCACAACATGAGACAAAGTTTATCATCTCGGCTTTCAAGGAAATTTCTGGCTTGATCTGCTCTAGGACCCATTTGTTTGTCCTTTTGGCTCTCCATGGGATCCTCAGCACTCTTCTCCAGTCCCATATCTCAACTGTCCAGCTCTCACATCCATACATGACAATAGGGAATACAATGGCTCGTATGATTCTAATTTTTGTGCTCAGTTGTGTATCTTTGCAATTTAGGATCTCTTCTAGTTCTTTCATAGCCTCTTAACTCTCTTAACACACCCCAAAACTCTCTTAACTCACCCCAATACCAGGAGTTCTCTTCAGTTAGTACTGGTAAAAAAGGTGCAAATGGTCCAAAGGTTACCCAAGCTTCTTGCAAAAGCTAATTATGGCCCCATACAGACAGACCAAAATAAAGCTGCTTCGGGTCATTTTGGAGGTATGCTGTTTATGCATGAATCCTAAGAGGCCAGAAGCTGTGCCAAAGCCACACTCCAGTGCTTAGGACTGGAGGGTGGCTTTGATGTGGTTTCCAGCCTCTTAGGACACATGCATCATTTAATCAGCATACCTCCAAAGTGACCCGAAGCAGCTTTATTTTGGCCTGTCTGTATGGGGCCTATCTCAACGTTTTAAGTAACACTCATAGTTAGTGGGGACCCCTCCAGTCCTTCCCCCCACCTGTCTTTCAGTAACACTCTGGTCTGTTTGAATATAGCCATACATAGGTTAACAAAACCTCTGACAAAAAAGCTATTTTTAAACAAAGTCATTTTAGACCCACTCAGTTCCTCTTTCCTCCTCAAGCTTTGTCTAGCTGGAACTTTTAACAGCATCCCCATTGTGAGGATGATGGAGGAGGGCTGGAGAAATACAGATTTTCAGTGTGGGACACAGCAGCAAGTCTGCAGTAAAAAAATGCAATAAAGGTTGAGTGTAATTCTTCTCTAGCTGATCCTACTGTAGTTTTGTACAGGGAAAGTAAACAGCAGCTGCCCCCACAAATCTCTTTTGTTGCGTAATGAGCAAAACAAGAAGAAAAGGGGAGAGCACATAGGCTTGCCTCACCAGCTATCCTGGCATGCTGAAAAAGCATAGATTGGTAGGTTTGGCTTTCAAAATGGATATCATAAGAAAAGTGGAGACTGTTGAAAGAAAGAAAGAAAAATCCCTGGGTACATTTTGGAAGAAGCCTCAGAGTGGTCTCTGAAAAATTCGAAATATATTTATATTTACTTAGGCAAGGCTTTCTTGAGCTGGTTGTTTTTTTAATTTCACATTTCATTTCATATGGTAACTTCAAGGCACGGGGGAGTGTGTTGAATCATGCTGAACTGTTCTTTTTTGTGGTGTAGGAAACTATCTCTGTTCTTTGCATGCTATTTCTGCCTCTAGGACCAAACTTTCTGTTGAAGAAGTCATGCTCAGGAATGCATCTACTTTGTTAAACTGACATATACTTATAATTGTTTCTCAGGAATTTGAGTTCCTGGTGTTGTTGTTATATTATAGCAACAGACACTTGATGTGTACAGAAAAGTGTGCTAGGTCATAGAATCATAGAGTTGGCGCAGACCCCAAGAAGCCATTCAGTCCAACCCCATTCTGCCATGCAGGAACTCGCAATCAAAGCACCCCCAACAGATGGCTATCCAGTCCCCATTTTTAAACTTCACCACCCTCCGAGGCAGCAGCATATTCCACTGTCAAGCAGCTCTTACTGTCAGGAAGTTCCTCCTAATGATGAGGTGGAATCTCTTTTCCTAAAGCTTGAATCCATTTCTCCAGGTCCTAGTCTCTACAGCAGCAGAAAACAAGCTTGCTCCATCGTCAACAAGACAAATATTTAAACACGAACCAGTATGGTGTTGTGGTTTGAGCATTGGATTATGACTCTGGAGACCAGGTTTTGATTCTCAACTTGGCCATGGAAACCCACTGGGTGACCTTGGGCAAATCACATGTTCTCAGTCTCAGGGGAAGGCAATCTTGCCAAGAAAATCCCATGATAGGGTTGCCTTAGGGTTGCCATAAGTCAGGAGCAACTTGAATGCACAAAACAACAACAATCACGTCAAATGTCTCTTCCGCAGGCTAAACATACCCAGCCCCCTAAGTGTCTCCTCATAGGGCATGACCTCTAGACCTCACAACTTTTTGGTCATCCTCCTCTGGACACACTTCATCTTCTAAACATCCTTTTTGAATTGTGGCGACCAAAAGTATTCCAGGTGAGATCTGACCAATGCAGAATACAGTGGCACTATTCTTTCCCTCATGCCCAGAATGAAACCAGATAACCCTGGTCAGATGGAATTTTACAAAGAATGCGGAGAGGTCCCTTCAGGGGTGGCTTTGATGTCAGGAGAGCTGTGAAGCTAATCTGAGGTTCAGTCCAAATATTAAAGGAACAACCAATCTGTCAAGCCTGCTTTAGCTGCCAATTCCTGCATTTAGCAAAGGGCTGGACTAGATAGCCCTTGGGATCCGATCCAGTTCTTCAGTTCTATGATTCTGAAGGAAAGGGAATCACTTTGAGCCATTAGTGTCTCCCACAACAATGTGGTATTGGTTCCATTCTGGATTTTAGTCCAAATTTTAAAGTTCTGTACCCCATCTTCCCAAAGACATTCAGAGGATGGCATAGCTATTAAAGTTGGATTAGGCTATTGCTACACTGCAGAATTAATGCAGCTTGAGACCTGTTTAACTCTCATGGCTCCACCCTATGGAATCCTGGGATTTGTAGTCTGTTGTGGCACCAGGGTCCTCAGACAGAGAACATTTCACATAACAAATCCCAGAATTCCATAGCACTGAGCCATGGCAGTGTCAAACTGGGTTAATTCTGCAGTGCAGCCACAGAGCACATCCCATACCTCCCTGATATGATTTGTTGTTTTTGCTGTATGCCTTCAAGTTATTTCCAACCTATGGTGATCCTAAGGTGACCCTATCACTAGGTTTTCTTGTCAAATTTCTTCAGAGAGGGTTTGCTGTTGCATTCTTCTGAGGCTAGTAGGTTTCCATGTCCAAGCAGGGATTTGAACACTGGTCTCAACAGTCCTAGTTCAATGCTCAAACCACTATACCAGCCATGTGTAAACCTTTAAAAGCTCTCCTTCCTTGCAAAAACACCCACAACCTGCCACAAGGGATCTTTTCTTCCAAAGCACCACAAACTGACACCAGTGTTGTGACCAGAAGACAGTAGGTGAAAAACCAGAGACAAAGGACTCCTTCACAAAACACCTCTTTCCCCCAAAACCATGTAGGGAATTCAAAGCATCCAGCTATCGAGGACACCTTGAAGTCTGTCTTGAACCTTGTGCTACGAACACCAGAGCCAAGCCAGAGAAAAGGTGCTTTGCCTTGGGGCTGTTTACAAAACACACAAATCCAGATTGTCCCTGAAAGTGGGTCTTCCCTCTCCATGTGCCATACCTACATACACAAAACCTACATTGCACAAAGACAGGGCTGCCTGCAATTCTGTATCCCCAGAGCTAGCCAAAGGGAATTGACCAGAATCAGTGATTCTCAAAATTTGGTCTTCCAGATGTTTTGGATTTCAGCTCCCAGAATTCCCGACAGTTGCCCAAGCTGGCTGGGGCTTCTAGGAGTTGAAGACCAAAACACCAGGAGGACCAAAGTTTGGGAACCACTAATGATCCCTACAATCCGAATTTTAGTGTTCAGTGCTACATCTTGACACTTGAAGATTTTGTCTAGTGCCTTCATAGCTGCCCTTCCAAATCCTAGGAGGTTATCACACGGAGGAGGTAACCATCCTTTCCTTGTCGTTAAACTGTGTTAATTGCACAATGGGGGAAAGATTATCACACCCGGTGGGCGTATCCCGTTCTTCTGCTGTCTGTAAACAGTAATGGACCAGTAATTTGGTATTAATGGGAGGTTCTGTTCTCTCTAAGATTCTCCAGCGCAATTCCGCCAGAAGTTGACCACAGAGTTGTGCTGGAGAAAATAGACATTCCTAGAGAAAACACTTCTCTAGGCACGATTCTGTGATCAACTTCTGGCAGATGTGGACCACAGAGTTGTACTGAAGAACCTGGAGATTCCTAGAGAGATACAGTATTCTCTTAGGTAAAAAAGAATAGACTTTTTTTATTTGTAGTTTTCCCACATTCACGGGGGTCCTTAACCCCAGGGAATGTGGAGGGACCACTGTAATTTCAAAATTCTGCATCTGCAGAGCCAGCCCAATGAGAGCCAGCAGGTGTAGTGGTTTGAGCATTAGACTATGACTCTGGATAGTTTGATTCCTCACTTGGCCATGAAACGCACTGGGTGACCTTGGGCAAGTCACACTCTCTCAGCCTCAGGGGAAGGCAATGGCAAACCTCCTCTGAACAAATCTTGCCAAGAAAAGCCCCATGACAGGGTTGCCTTCAGGTCGCCACAAGTTGGAAACAACTTGTAGGCACACAACAACAACAACAACAACAAGAAAGTTAATTCAGGTCCAAAACACACTGCAGAAATAATCCAGTTTTAGACCACTTTAACTGCCCTGGCTCAGTGCTAGGGAATCTTGGGAATTGTAAGTTATTGTAGCACCACAGCTCTCTCACAGAGAAGGCTAAATGTCCAAAGATCTCTCTACACACACGTTGTTGGTGTTTCTCTACATGTCATTTCTGACTTATGGCCACCCTGCCTGAACCTATCCTGGGGTTTTCTTGGCAAGGTTTGCCTCTGCCTTCCTATGAGGCTGAGAGAGTGTAGAATCACAGAACCGTAGAGTTGGAAGAGACCCCAAGGGCCATCCAGTCGAACCCCCTGCTATGCAGAAACTCTCAGTCAAAGCATCCCTGACAGATGGCTATTCAGCCTCTGTTTAAAGACCTACAAGGAGGGAGACTCCATCGCTCTCTGACAGAGTATGTTCCACTGTCAAACAGGGTTTACTCTCATGAAATTCCTCCTAATGTTGAAGTGGAGTCTCTTTTCCTGTAGCTTCCATCCATTGTTCCAGGTCCTGTTCTCTGGAGCAGCAGAAAACAAGCTTGTTCCCTCTTCAATATGACATCCCTTCAAATATTTGAACAGGGCTATCATGTCACCTCTTAACCTTCTCTTCTCCAGACTAAACATACTCAGCTCCCCAAGTCTTTCCTCATAAGGCATGGTTTCCAGGCCCTTCACCATTTAGGTGGCCCTCCTTTGGACACGCTCCAGAGTGTGACTTGCCCAGTGGGCTTCCATGGCTGAACAGGGATTTGAACCCTGGTCTCCCAGAGCCCTAGGTCCAACTTTCAAACCACTACACCTCTCTCTCTCTCTCTCTGGCTGCAAACATACTGCAGAAGCAATCCAGTTTGACGAGGGAAACCACACTTGCCTATAGGGAAACACTGGGAATTACTTGCCCATTGGGATAAACTGGGGAATAGTTTTTGTGGGGTTTTTGAGCTATGTGGTCACATTCTAGAAGAGTTTATTCCTGACATTTCACCAGCATCTGTGGCTGGCATCTTCAGAGAATGCTGAAGATACTTGCCTATAGGGAAACATGGCAGAATAGTTGTCCATGGGACTTCATTGGGGAATACTTGTCCATAGGGATACATTGGGGAATACTTGCCTACAGGAAAACATTGCAGTACTTACCCATAGGGATACATTGGATAACATTTGCCTATAGGGAAATATTGGGAATCACTTGCAGGGAACATTGCAGAATAGTTGCCCATAGGGATACAATGGGAGAGGTCCCTGCATATAAGACACAGGAAACATTTATGGGCAAGTATTCTGCAAGGGTTCCCTATGGGCAAGCATGCAATTTATTGTAGTTGTTTAGTAACCCCTCCCTCTTCCAGGGTCTCCAGGGTCTCCTTTCAAGCCCTTGACCCCCAGAGCCAACTCAAAGGGGGTGAGGCTAGATGACCCCCAGGTGTCCCTCCCTGCAAACCACCCCCAGGAAAGTGCTGGGCCCCAGCAGAGGCTACTCACCGGAGGGTCCCTGCAGGAGGAAGGCAGCCGCCCCCAAGAGCAGAAAGAGACCCATCCGCTCCCTTCAGCCTCCTTCCACCGACTGCAAACTGGCAAAGAACCCTCTTCGCAGGAGCTCGGCTCCTGATTGGCCGTTGGCTCCAAGGGCGTTCTACCAATAGGGTGGAGGGGGGGGGGAAACCGGTATCTCCTGCCGCGTCATCAGTTGCTGGGTAGATTTCTGTTGGAGAGGATGGCTCTCAGCCAGGGCTGCATCCAACTGGAGGGATAACCCGGTTTGACATCGCTTTAACTCTTTTTCTGGCTCAAGGATATTGAATTCTGGGAGTTGGAGTTTGAGGAGGTGGAGAAGTTTGTGATCTAGTTTGATAAGAGGGAAGTCAGTGGTGAAGAAGAAGAAAGAAGAAGGAGAAGAAGTTACATTTCTTTATTATTATTATTATTATTATTATTATGAATTTACTACATTTTAAATAAACGTATATATCTTTTGCAACTCAACATAATTCTATTGGTACCTTGCTTCACAGTCCAAAATTTACAGCGCTATATAAATTTACATTTATATTACATTTATATATAATATTTATATACAATATTATATATATATTATATTATATTAAATGTAAATTTACAGCGCTATATAAATAAAGCTTAATAATAATAATAATAAATTAATGCTATCATTTACATTGCATGACTGAATCTGTCACTAGCTTCCATTTGTTTCATTATTATTATACTGTATATAATCTCAAACTATAACAACAATATATTATTATGATTAAATCCCAATCTATAATAATAATAACAACAATAATAATATATTTTATATATTATCCCAATCTATAACAACAACAATATATTATTATGATGGTGATTAAATCCCAATCTATAATAATAATAATAATGATAATAACAATAATATAATATTATTATTATTATATATAATCCCAATCTATAACAACAAACCATATTATTATTATTATTTAACCCCAATCTATAATATATAACCCCAATATTATTAGTATTATTTATATAGCACTGTAGATTTGCACAGCACTGTACATAAAACAATAATAATAATAATAATAATAGAATCCCAATAATCCCAATCTATAAAATAATAATTTATTATTTAATCCCAGTCAATAATTATAATAATAAAGATTCATATGGACTTTCTGAGAATGAAGGTGATAAGATGACTATTGGTTTGGAAAATGAGTATGAGTTCTCATCTCTAGAAGAAGTGTAACCTTTACTTTCCAAACAATGATGTTTGGAAACAGTATATAGCTGCAGGAAAGATAGCTGGAAGCTATCCCACCAAACCCTCCTTTTTCTCTATTATATAACTTTGGGTTTTTGGGTTAGTCTGAAAGGGGCTACAAGATCTCTCCATATACTGATTCTACAGACTGACATATATCTTTGAATTCTGATACTTTGGACATATCATCATGAGAAGACTGAACTCTCTATAAAAGACCATCATGCTCAGTAACTCAGAAGGCAATAGAAAAAGAGCAAGGGGATAGTATTGATGGATAGATTCAGTCAAGGAAGCCACAGCCCTGAATCTGCAAGACCTGAGTTGGTCTCCTGACAGTAGAGTGACTTGGAGATCACTCATTCATGTGGTCTCCATACACTGAATTTGGCTTTACAGCAGTTAACATTAGCAAAGCCCTTGCTTTAGTCTGTTACAGAAAATATGCCCAACTTTCTACAGGATTGTTGTTGTGTGCATTCAAGTTGTTTCCGACTTATGGCGACCCTGTGGTAAACATGTTGTGGGGTTTTCTTGGCAAGATTGGCTCAGAAGAGGTTTGCCATTGCTCTCCCCTGAGGCTGAGAGAGTGTGACTTCTTGCCCAAGGCCACCCAGTGGGTCTCATGGCAGAGCTGGGAAATGAACTCTGGCCTCTAGAGTCATAGTAGTCCAACACTCAAACCACTGTGGCACACTGAGAGTAAAATATGCTTCTCTAAGCAGGAATCAGGCCCACAGCACTGACTTGCAAGCCAAGTTTCAGTTCTGGAAAAGCTGGGAAAGTAAGTATCCATCTGAATGCATGCACCAAGTTTCCGAAGAAGTTCCTAGTTATATAGTTCCTCTTTCTGAGCTCAGTTTCAAAACAGGGTTCAATGTCATGGTGGAATAAGGACCTAGAGTTTTATATGGCTCGCAAAACTGCTTCAGCTCAGAAATACCAAGGGCTCAAGAAAGTTATGCCTTTGAATTACAACTCTCAGAATCCACAAAGTGAGCATTGCAATACTGCTTGGTTGATTCTGAAAGTTGTAAACAATTCAAAATTTAGAAAAGCCTTTCCTAGGCTTTGCAGCTGCTCCATAATCATGAGATGTTCACAAGTGGGAGACTGTGGAAGACAAGATAAATAATGATTCTTTCCAGTCAGTGTGGTCTTTTTTGTATAATGCACATTATTTCTCAATTATATTTCTCATTTATTTAAGTATTTATCACCTTTTCAGTACAAAGACTTCATAAACACAATTACTCTAGTAATTAACACAAAACTGAGCCATTTCTCTCCACCCCCAATAAGCTTTAAGCCACCCTAGTTAATATATCCAGGGATTCATTCCTTGCATAAACAGTTTCTATAACACTGTAAAACAGAGGCATCTTGAGTTTTAACAAAACTTGTAGTAGAGAAATAGAAACATATATTCTGTCATGCCTACCATACTCTCCAGCATTTCAATGATTAAAACTGGGACACACACAGCCAAGCCACTTCAGCGTGTGTCCAGGCGAAAAGCGGCAAAAGGTATTACAAGCTGAGTCTCCTCTATCCATAATCCAAAATCCAAAAATATTCCCCAAACCCAAACTTTTTTCATGGGTGGCTAAGGCAGTGACACCTTTGCTTTCTGATGGTTCAGGTTTCACAAACTTTGTCTCATGCAAAAAATTATTTTAAAAATATTAACATTATTAAAAACACAGGCTCAGTATCCTTTATCCGGAAATCTGCAATATCCATTCATTTCTTCATGAGAAATGGCTGAGATAGTGACACCTATGCTTTCAGTGTACACAAACTTTATTTCATGTTTAAAATTAAGAAAAATAGTATGCATAAAATTACCTTCAGGCTATGTTTATCAGGTGTGGATGAAACATAAATGAATTTCATGTTTAAAAATGGGTTCCATCTCCAGGATTATATATATGCAAATATTGCACTATCTGGGGGGAGGGGGGGGAATCCATTTATTTATTTATTTATTTATTTATATAGTGCTGTAGATTTGCACAGCGCTGTACATAAAAACAATAAGTATAAAAGAGTAAATCTGCCTATGGCGTACAATTTAAGAAATAATAGGATAATACATATAAAATACATAGCAATACAGGAAATGATTCAATAAAACAGGCAACAAAAGAACATCAAATAGCAAGTGACAAAATCCAAAACACTTCTGGTCCCAAGCATTACACATAAGGAAGACTCCGCCTGAATTGTATAAAATGACCTTCAAGCTATGTATATGAAACAAATGATTTTACATGGAGACTTGGTCCCATCTCTGAGATAGCTCCTTATATGCCAATGCAGGTATTCTTAAATCAAAAAATAAAAATTAACACATACACAGACACCAAAAAACCCCAAAACTTCTGGTCCCAAGCATTTCAGATAAGGGAGACTCAATCTGCAATGAAGAAGGTCATGCAAAACTACTATTGTAAGCAGAGAAATCCAGGCAACAATTCTTTCTCTCCTCTTTCCCCACCTTTTGAATTGAATGAATACACAACTGTTTCTGCACTTTGAATGCAGTTTGAAGCAACTGAAGCAAGCTGAAGGTGAAGGAGAAATGTGGTGATGGGCTAGGTAGTACATGATGGGTTAGAAAGTCCCATCTTCCCCAGAGAAACAGTCTTTCCCTGCAACCCTGAACTGTTTCGGCTTTCCATGGGAAAAGAATGCACCAGAGTTGATAACGTGGCCTGGCGGAAAGAAAAGGCGATAGCACATGTGTCCCGTTTTTAGCTGTGCAAGCAGAACCCAGAAAATCCCTGAACTCTTGAACTGAGATCTCATTACAATACTAAAACGCACACCTCTGGGTAGAGCCTTACTGCGCAAATGAAGCCGAAATAAATAAATAAGTGATTACTATGGGATACATGTATGTGATTTGCCAAGTGTGCATGTGCCAGAAAGGTAACCTTGTGATGAATGACACAGTGTGCTGTAATGTTAGGATGCTTTGTTCCTAATGGACCCTGCTGGGATAACAGTGGGAGAATACGTAAGAAATCAGGACATTTAACCCAGGGCTGTCCCTACCAAATCTGGACAGTTTGCCCTACAGAAAAAACAAAATAAAACTGCAGAATTAAAAAAAATCATCAGTTTTTTACATTTATCTATTATCTTTCCTCAAGGGTAGTGTGGGCTACTTTAGCCTAGGTGTTTTTTGTTGTGACTCTGACTTATGGAGACTCTGTTTTCTTGGAAAGATTTCTTCTGAAGACATTTGCTATTATCCTTTAAGTGGGTTTCCATGGTTGAGTGGAGATTTGAACCCTGGTCTCCCAAAGTTCAGCACTTAGACTACACTGGCTCCTTACAAACTACAAAGTACCAGGCTCCGGTTTGGCACTGCCTCCCTCTGAGGCTGAGAGATTGTGACTAGCCCAAGGCCACCCAGCAGGTTTACAAGGCGGAGCAGGAATTTGAGTCCTAGTCTCCCAGGGTCCTAGGTAATATCTACACTGTAGAAATAATGCAGGTTGACACCAACTTTAACGGCTGTAGCTCCATCCTATGGAATCCTAGGATTTGTAGTTTTGCAAGGTCTTTGGCCTTTTCTGCTAGAGTGCTGGTGCTTCACAATACTACAGATCCCACAATTCCATTGGATGGATCAATGACACTTAAAGTGGTGTCCAACTACATGATCTCTGCAGTGTAGATGCACCCCTAGTCCAACATTCAAACCACAACACCACACTGGCTCTTTGACTGCTATGTTATACTCTTTTTTTTCCTGGTTTTGCAGCAACAGAGGAACTGATGGCTCCTCTGGAACAGTTAAATGGGGTGATTTCATTTGGGATGATTGAGGTAAGCATGTGAAAAAGAGTGCAGGGGCTTGACAGTTTGAGATCATTGCAGGCCCTGAGATTGTGGGCCAAAACCTGAGATATTTAGGGACAGTCCCTAGTGATGTCATTAAGACTTTGCAATAACAACAACAACAATAATATCATCATGTTACCCACTTGTCCTCATGGTGGGGAACAACAACAGAATAAGACATACACATTTTTAAAAGTCCACCTTTAAAATTCAACTTCTCAAGGGAAATTATGGGAAGCTGCTATTCTATATGATCACGGCAGCAAGAGTTTTATATCCTACAAACTGGGGCGGGGAGCTGTCCAGAGATATTAGAATGGTTATCTAATCTGTATCATTATATGGTAATCGATATATTAATTTAGTTATTACGTGGGAGACCCATACATTATTTTATAAAGGATTAGGAACCACTTATTAATTTAAAGAAGTGTAAAGGTCCTAAATTTATTATTGCTCTGGAAAAGCACATGGTGGGAGAGAGATCTAGAATGTATGACTAGAAAGCGTATGACATTCACACAAAGAACCTATTTTCCTGCTTATAAATTAACAGAGAAATCTACCCAAAAGGGCCATGGCCAGATTACAGTGAAACTGGTAGATTCTTCCTTTGTAGCAATTAAGAAGACAGGTTAAAGTACCTTTAATCTAGCCTTCTTGCTTCTAGTCAGAAGAGAGATGCAGAGCAGAGGGTGAGCTCTTGCACTCCGATGTCTAAGAGGGAAGGAAGAAGCTAAGTGACTACATAGTCATACCCCACTAGTGGTTCCACACTGTAGCAGCAAGTCAATCCTTAGAATAAAAGAAGAAAGAGAAGAGGAAATAATAAAATAATAAGGCAAACAGGAAAAATGGGATATACAAACAAGGCTGTGGGGTGTTTGCTATTTCTTTTGGCCTTTACTTTGTTCCTTTCTCTATATGGTGGGTGGGGATATATATATATATAATTTGGCCTGGGAACCGAATGGATCAGGGCCCTGGAATCATTACAGAAACTGAATTGCTCTTTCGCCTGGATGAGATCTGGTCAAATGTTGTGCTTTTTTTGGACTTGTTTTGTGTTTGTCAGGCCTCTTGCAAAAGCCAACTTCTGCTTCTGTCTCCCAAGTGCCACGCGTGTCCTGCACTAGCAGGGGATGGGTCTTTATTTTTAGAGGGCACATGTCACAGCAAGGCAATGCTCCCTCTCACATGTTTCTTTTCCTTTGCCTTCTAGTCTGGCCCAGATTTCTGTCTATCTGGTAATACTCCTTCCCGTGTTTCTAAATAGTGATTCGTTTACCTGGGGGTCAATGGCAGCTGACGGCATTCGTGTTAGTTAACAAATTCATTCTGGCTTAGAATCACAAGATTGGAAGGGGCCCCATGGACCATCTGTTCCAACCCTCTGCTAAATGCAGCATCTCCAGCTAAAGTATCCCTAGCAGGTACTGTATTTTCTGGTGTATAAGACTACTTTTTAACCCAGGAAAATCTTCTCAAAAGTCGGGGGTCGTCTTATACACCGGGTGTCATATTATAGGGCAGGTGCCGAAACTTCTGAGCTGGACTGGAGAATCTGCAGTCGCCACATATGGTGGGGGGAGCTCAAAAACGGCCACGGCCGCATTCCCGCTATATGGAGCGATCATATGAAAGCAGCTACTGCTCTGATAGTCTTGGAGACAGGGAGCACTGGGCAGGTAGGGAGAACTGACCAATCCAAGCAGACTTTGATTACAACAAGGTTTCCTGCTACGTACCTGCATGTTATAAGCATTTGAATTTAAATTACCATATTGAAATTAAATCTGATGTTTTTTTAATTTTTATTTGATGTGCATTGGAAGAGGGGTAGTCTTATATGGTGAGTACATCCCAAACTCTATATTTTAACTGGATAAGTTGGGGGTCGTCTTATATGCCCAGTCGTCTTATACGCCGGAAAATACGGTAGTTGTCCTCTTTCGCCCTATTTTTGAAGACGTCCAAAGGAGAAACCACCACCGTTGCTGAATGACTCTAGGCTGCTGCCACACTGCAGAATTAATACAGTTTGACACTGCTCAAGCCGTCATGGCTCCTTCCTATGGACTCCTGGGATTTGTAGTTTTGTTGTGGCACCAGAGCATTCTCACAGAGATGGCTAAATATCTCATGAAACTACAAATCCCAGAATTCCTTAGCATTGAGCAATGGCTGTGTCAAACTGCATTAATTCTGCAGCGTAGTTGCAGCCTTACTATCAAGAAGTTCCTTCTAATGTCCCATTGACATCTACCCTCCTGGAACTTCAAACCATTAGACTTGATTGTACTTTCTGGCGTAGCAGAGAACAGCCCTGCCCCTTCCTCTGTGACAAGCCTTGAGGTATTTAAAAAGGAAAATCATGTCACCCTGCAGACTTCTCTTCACCAGGCTGAACAAGCCCAGTTCCTTCAATCTTTCCTCATATCATATTATTTGCTCTCCATATTTCTTATCACCCTTGTGGCCCTTCTCTGAATTAGCTCCAATATGTCTATATCCTTTTTAAAATGAGATGCCCAGAAGTGAATGTAGTCCTCCAGATGAGGCTTGACCAACACAAGATATAGTGAGACTATTACTTCCCTCAAGTTGGAAACCCTCTGTCTATTAATACAGGCTTAAATGGCATTTGCTTTCTTTGCTGCAGCATCACACTTGCTGGCTCATGGTCAATTTATGATCAATAATAACCCCAAGGTCCTTTTCACAGTACTGCTGAGCCATGTACCCCTCGTCTTATACACATGCTTTTAGTTCAAAAGCGTTTTGAAACCAGCCCCTCAAATAGTTTGATCCCATTGGAAAACTCCTTTAAAGTCTGGACCAGTTTCACGCTCCTACCACCCACTGCTGCTGAAGCGAGTGTTTCAATGCAAACAGTTTAAAATCTCCCAGGATCACCATCATCTTTCTCTTTTGTTCAAGGTAAAGATATAAAGAATTACATCTTCTGTTCTCCCAAAATTCCCCTGGACGAATAGGCATATATGACTGAGGTTAGCTGCTGGAAGGAACAGCCCTAGTTCTCAATGTTTTTGTACACATTTATCCAAACCAACAGGGGTATAGCTACAGGGAGAGCCAGGTTAGGGTATTCCATCCCCATAAAATGTTTATTTCTCAGATTTCTAGCACTGATGTAGTGTAAAGCTTCTCTTGGAGTATTTGCAAATACAGTTCAGGCATCCAAAGCAAAGGGTCAGGCAAAAATGATCAAGGGAAAGTGAACATGTGGATTAGGAGAGTTCCAGAGGTGAGTGGTCTTTAACGTCTTGCCCTCTGCAATGCTAGAAGCTGGGAAACTGAAGGAAAAATGGGGGGGGGGCAAGCGTCACCAGGGTTGGCATCACTCATATTAGCATCACTCATGGTTAACTATGTGTAACCCCATTGACTTACTCCTATACCACGCCATAGTAATTTTTTTGTGTTGATTTTACTCATAAATTGTAATCCTTGTAGATCACTGAATGTAATGGCAATAGTTGTGACATAAAACAAACTCATAAAGGGGCTATATAGACCACCCCTTTGGGGTGGTCTGCAGCTGCCCCTTTACTGGCCGGATTGGTGCCACGCCAACCGCACGCAAGAGTACCTCTGCCCACTAATTGGCTGTGAAGAGTTCCCAGAAAGGACACACATAGCCCATCACTCTGCTGTTGTCATCCTGGGTCTCCAGCAGAAGTAATCCAGTAGAATTTAATGGATTACCATAATAGCAATAGCAAGTACATTTCTGTACCGCTTTTCAGTGCACTTAAGCTAATGGCCCCCAAGAAGCTGGATACTCATTTTAGCAATTTATGGAAGGATGCCAGGCAGAGTGGACCCTGGAGCCCTGCCTGGGATCGAACTCACAACCGTATGGTGAACAGCTGCAGTGCAGGCATTTAACTACCGCGCCACCAGTGGATCAAAGAGGGTCTTGGCCTTTGTTGTCAAAAGTATGTGGGTAAAAACTGGCACATGTTAGAGAGATTATCCTACTGTGAAGGTGAGCTCTGGGCCTATAAATACTGTTGCCAGATCTCAGTGCCTCGTTTCTCTACTCTTGTCCTAAGCAGTGTTGCCAATCACCCTCGAAGGAAATTCCCTGATTGGCTTCCCGGAATGTCCCCAAATTTCCTGGAATGGGTCGGGGCAGGACTTCTGGCTGGGTCAGGACACATCGAGGCACTATGGGAAGGCTAAAGGGGGAAGACTTCCAGGATAGGAGGAATGTCGGGAGGTTTTGGGGGGGCGGGAAGGTATTTTTGGCTGTTTTTTTGGGCGGGAAGGTTGAATTTCCTTGAAGGCTGAATTTTCCATAATCTTCCTGGAAATTTAGCAATCCCAGAAATGACATGGAAAACGTTTTAAAATCTCAATTTCTGGGGGGGGGGGGAATCCCGGAAATTCCAACACTGGTCCTAAAAACAAGAGGGAGAAGTCTCAGGGGGAAAGGGCTGTCTTTAAAGGACCGCCCCCCCCCCCCAACGACGAGGGGGTTCTGCCGCCCCCCCCCCCCCCCCGCCACTGCATATGGGGAAAAGAGCATATGCTCAAGCCCAATAGAAAATAATGGGGTGTGTGCTCGTGGTGGAACATGGGGCACATGGTGCAGGTATGCGCCCCATTACTTCTGGCAGGGCCTCCTTCCACGTAAGCGCAAAGCCGCAGAAGGCAAGCCCGCTTATAGGGAGGTCCTACTGTATGATGTGTGTGTGTGTGTGTGTGTGTGGTGTGTGTGGATGTATTTTCTCATTATTTGGACTTTTTCTTTAAAAGATGTATGAATAGCATATGCTGTGCAACCGTAACCAATGCTTAATGTACTTAATGAGGTTGCTCACTATGGCCTCATGTGGAGTCATCCTTGGATTACAAGTTTGGGGCTGAAATCTCAGGGTCTGGGATAGTCGTGTTAATTTTTAGTGTATAAAATAATGTTGTGGAATTCTTAAAAGAAGAAGAAATAGAAAATAAAAGACTGAAGAAGAGGTACTATAATCTAACTAATTTTTAACACTGGCATTAACGCGTAGTCCTAGCTATTTGTTAGAATGACTTTTGCAATGACTGAATATATCTTGCAGTAGTACTAGTGGCCATTATAGAATATCCTTAAAAGTAAAAATTTTGGAGGGATGAATAATAGATGTAATAATAGAAATATGAATGTGTAAAAAGAATGATTCTTTTATTAATAAAAAATAAAATAAAAATAAAATAAAATAAAAGAATGTTCTGGCAGTGTTGTTGAGATGCTTAAAAGTGATGTTTATGGCCTCAGCATCTCTGAATTCAGCCCTGTCTGCAAGTACAGCACCTTGCGATAGTTAAAAAATATGTTGCTCTCTGTCTGTTTCTGTAATAAAAAGTTTGCCAAGTTGAACTGGTCCCTCGTGGCAAACGGCACGGCTTTGTCAGCAAGTTTCTCCTCACCAAACATGTTTTCCTTCTGCGTCGCACCTGGGCATCCAGCCAAGTTGAGCATCCAGGAGGGTTGCTGAGGTGACGTTTCTTTCCCTTGTAATTATTAAAACTACGGTGATCTGTTTCTGCCTCTCTTCTCGGAAGCTGCGGGGTTTTCCCCAGCGCCATGAAATTAACAGTTAATTTGAGAGCAGCCTGAGGCCACATAAATAACTATCCTGCGCAGCTGAGGGTTTTCTGGCCTGGGATTTCAGAGCTGCAGGAAATGGTGGGAAATTGCTTTGGTTTGGAAAGTATGGCAGGACTCCAGCTGTGTCACACAAACACTGAAGTCACAAGGGATACAACTTCAGCAGGCCCTTCCAGCACAATATGCCTGGCTCCAGCTGCTGCCTTATTCCAGTTTGTGTTGTGGCTTGCTGAAAAGCAAAACTTGGAAAAAAGTTCCCCCCTTTTTTTGTTCTGAGACCACAAATTCACGAGTAAACCACAGCTGCCCATATCTGGGACTTGCGGTTTTTAACAAAATATTCTGCTGAAAACAAAGTCCTATCGGTAATCACACTTAGACTAGGATTCGGGCTAAACAATGTATTGAAGATGAGCAGAGATCCGGATGAAATAAATGAATTTAAATGAAACGTAACTGTCCTTATGCTTATATATAGAGCCAATGTGGCATAGTCTGAGTGTTTGACTATGGAGCTTATCTCATGGGGGGAAATCCTGTGCAAAAATAGGATTTAAAAGCTGGAAAAAAACTGCAAAAGAGAGTAATAAATCTTGCTAAGAAAACCCCATGATATGGTCTTAGGATTGCCATAAATTGGAAATGACTTGAAGTCACACAACAATAGAGTAGGCCCTTCCCTTACATGGGTAATCCATTCCAGATCCCCCAGCATAAGGGGAATTCTGCATATGCTTGCACCACATTGAAAACCATGGGGTGCGTGTTTGTGGTGCTGCACAGGGCACACACCACGTTTGGCCCACATGGCATGGGTGCACTGTAATTTGTTTAGGACCCAGATATATGTTCAAAGCATTAAAGCAAGGGTAGAAATGTTGCTGCCCAGTCCCACCAATAGCAAATATCAAGTACATTTCTATACCGCTTATCAGTGCACTTAAGCACTCCCTAAGCAATTTACAATAAAGCTAATTGCCCCCAACAAGCTGGGTACTCATTTTAGCGACCTTGGAAGGATGCAAGGCTGAGTCAACCCTGAACCCCTGGCTGGTTTTGAACTCATTTGTGAGTGGCTTTAGTACAGGCATTTAACCATTGCGCCACCAGCACACTGGGTGACACCTTCCCATGCCATAGCTATAGTAGTGTTAAGCTGCATTATTTCTGCAGTGCAGATGCAGCCCCAAATCAGTAGCATACCACATGCCTTTTCCCACTTCCTCGTTTGGTGGATGGGCTATTGAGACGTGTTGGCACCTGAGATAAAGAACAACATGGCATCCTTTCCCAAGTGCCAACTGGGCTAGTAGTTGAATCTTTTTTTCAACAATGACAAGAGGAAAGTACTCTCCAGTGTACAAAGCAGGTGCAAAGCTATGTGGTACATGATTCTCACCTCCCAATATCTCTCAGTATCTGTTGCTTGAGGCAGCTGCCTCACTTTGCCTAGTGGCAGGGCCAGATCTGTCTGGGTTTAGGTTTATTTTTATTTGTTGTTTGCTATATTTTATTATTTAAATGTCAATGTTCATTAATATGTATTAAGCTTAATTATTTTTGTAGAATTTATGCCAGTAGGTTTAATTTATTTTATTTTTAACATGATCATATGTAAAGCGCTGTGTAAATATACAGCGCTTTTATAAATAATAATAATAATAATAATAATAAATAGGCAGATGGAGCCCCAAAGAAAACACAGCTTACCTGGAGGTTTAAAGGCCTTGAATTGGCTTAGCCTCAAAGGGTCAGGAAGGTCAGAAGGGAGATTCTCAACAGAGTAAACAAATCAACAGCTAACATGGTTTAACAGCCAAGATAGTTTAATTTAAATATAACTCCACAATGTTGACAGCAATAAGATACAAAAAAGGGGGAAAAGAGAGTGCAAAAAATGTTCTCTTTCAAGGTATCAAGACATACACCAAATGACAGCATAATGAGATCCTCTCTCTCTCTTTTTAAATGCACCAAACTCTGGATTTCAAGACTCAAACCAAAGGTAAAATTAGGTTGCCTTATAGAGTCTCATTGGTATACACAATGCTCCCCATGGAGGCAACTATCCTGACAGCTTGGGCTCAGATCCAAGGTGGGCAAAATGTCACCCACAAGCCATGTAGGGCTTCTAGTACACACTTAAACAACTGAGGGTAAAATATGTATTAAAAGCATCTAGGGCTTCCTAAGGTCTGTGGGGGGGGGGACAATTTCATATTTTGAGCCCCTTGGCCTGGAGGCTTCACCCTCCTCAAAACTGTAAACTTTCGGTCACTTTCTATTTGGAGAGAAGGTCCAAAAGATGAGATTGTAGTGTGAAGGTCTTCTTTCTTTACCTAACTCCTCCTCAAATTAAATTAAATTAAAAAAAACACACACCCAAAAACACATTTGAAGTATTTGCAGGGACCTGTGTGACCCTTGGTACTCGGGGTGGGAGGAGACACTTTCCACTAAGACAACTGCAAATTGCCCACTTTTGAATGACATAGTCACGGGTGGGCAAAGTTTTACCATAGGTCACTAGGTTGGTGCCCAATTACTAGGGTCAAATCCTATGCTGTGTAAAACACAGGGGCCTAAAATTCTACCTCAGTTCTCACTAAATTATTGAAGCCATTAATCAACTGAATTTACCTATGTAACAACTCAGTCTTCTACTATTGACTCAGTGGGCCTACTCTACTTGGAACTGACCGACAGGATTCCAACTACAGGCTGATATCTTGTTGGTGACTTACTTCTGCCGAAGGGCAGTATATAGGGACACATGTCTCAATTTGGAAATGACACAAAGAGCTATTCATTTGCCTTGTGCTCCGTTCTAAAACTTCCACTGCTCCACAGTTGTCAGTCCCTGGGAAGGACCCCAATGCTGTCACTTACTGGGTGGATGAGGGAGGAAGTGATTCAGACCATGAAGATAACTAGTTGAGCTCCTGGCAGAAGGAAAATGTGGGTGCACTCCATGAAAGCACACACTTATTTCTTCCACCCATGACAGTACTGAGATCATTTGCATGATCTGAATCGCCTTCCCCAGCACCCTTCTTCACTGGTAAGCAATATTAGCAGGGACCATTCTTGTGAGTTGACAATTGCCTGGCTATGGAAGATGTGCCTGTGGAGCTAGGCATTGATGCAGCATCTTGATTACAATGTGCAGCTAAAGATCAGCTTCCCCTCTCTCTAAACCAGCCTTTCTCAACCTTTTTACCCTGGAGGAACATCTTGAAATCATTTTCAGATCTCAGGGAAGCTCTGCTTAGAATCCTATTATATCTCCAGCTCAAAACAAAGTTTATTCCCCCCCCCCATCATGATCTCTCACAGAACCCTTGGGTTCCAGGGAACCTTGGTTGAGAAACCCAAGCTGAACTAAATGCACATAGCTGCAAACCAGTGTATGCAGTTGGAGTATGTTTCATTCCCACCTGCCCATCCCAAAATCTGCTCTTTTCTATATATTAATTCCTCCATACATTTTTTTTAAAATGGAAATCCTTGTTGGTGCAAATGGAAGTTTGTTTTAATACCAATAAAGGAAAACTTTTTTTAAAAGGGTTAACAACAAGGAATGGAGGGAAGGTTTAAATCTCCTGCAACTCCACTGGTCCTGATGAACATTTAAAAATGATCTTCAGCTGGATACTATGACCAGAAGCCTGTTGTTATCTTATGGATGTGTTAAGCTCCACTAAAGAAGCAGTGGGGCATTTTTATCTGATGTGGAATGGCGACAATCATTCAAGGCTGCAGAACTGAAGTTGCACATGCACTGCTTTTTTACATAGATAGGCACTGTGCATTGATGACCACTGTACATATATTGGGTTAAACATTTGGTGTCTTGGTTCAATTTTGTAATATTGGCATTCAGTGCAAGGGGTGCATTGTGCAATGAATGTGTAACTCCACATGTGATCACTTACACTATACAACCCCGGTGTAGGATTGGGACCTACTTGTTTTAATGTTGCATGTAACTTGACCCTGTGTAAGATTCTGGTTCTAGCTGATATTCATTGTTCAACTCAGCTATGCTGACAGCAGTTTCTGGTCCCTTGTGTGAATTACTTCTTGGTTATTACAATTTGCTTAGACAAATACACTCTACTCTAATTATTCACATACTTTCTCAAGGGTTTTGAAATGAAGAGAAGACTTTAAACTGCCCATATTCTAGTCACTGAGATATTTTACAGGATTCCTCCTTCTTGTGTATTCTTTGATGTGAACTAAGGTGTCTGCTCTGATGGAAGCTTCTTCCGCACTCGGAGCACTTGTACGCCTTCTCGCGTGTGTGAATTCTTAGGTGAGAGTTGAGGTGTGTGCTCTGATTGAAGCTCTTTCCACACTCTGAACATTTATAGGGCTTCTCCTCTGTGTGAGTTCTTTGGTGTCTTTTAAGATGTGGGCTCTGGTTGAAGCTCTTTCCACATTCTAAACATTTATAAGGCTTCTCCCCTGTGTGAATCCTTTGGTGTACTTTAAGGATCCTACTATCGCTAAAGCCCTTTCCACACTCAGAGCATTTATAAGGCTTCTCCTCTGTGTGAGTTCTTTGATGCACATTAAGGCTTTTCCTAACACTGAAACTCTTTCCACACACTGAGCACTTATAGGGCTTCTCCTGGGTGTGAGTTCTTTGATGCATTTTCAGGCTTCTGCTGTCACTGAAGCTTTTCCCACATTCTGGGCATTTATACGGCTTCTCGCCTGTGTGAATTCTTTGATGAGATTTAAGGATCACACTTTGACTGAAACTCTTCCCACACTCAAGGCATTTGTAGGGCTTCTCCCCTCTATGAATTTTCTGATGTATTTTAAGGTTTCCACTATTGCTGAAGCTCTTCCCACACTCAGTGCATTTATTTGGCTTTTCTCCCGTGTGAATTTTTTGATGCAGTTTAAGGATTATGCTTTGACTGAAGCTCTTTCCACAGTCCGAGCATTTATATGGCTTCTCCCCTGTGTGAACTCTTTGATGTCTTTTAAGGTGTGTGCTATGATTGAAACTCCTTCCACATTCTGAACACGTATAGGGCTTCTCCCCCGTGTGAATTCTCTGGTGTTTACTAAGATTTGAGCTCTGATTGAACAACTTTCCACAAACAGAACATTTATAGGGCTTCTCTCCAGTATGGATTCGTTGATGTGCTTTGAGTTCTGGGCTGCGACTAAAGGCTTTCCCACATTCTGGACATTTATATGGCTTCTCCCCAGTGTGAATTCTTTGATGTCTTTTAAGGCTTCTGCTATCACTGAAATTCTTTCCACACTCTGAGCACTCATAGGGCTTCTTGGCTGTGTGGACTCCTGAATGCAAGCTAAGGTCTGAGCTGTGATTAAACTGGATTCCACACTCTAAGAACTGACATGTTTTCTCTCCTGGGTGAATCCTTTGATGTTTAGTCAGGTATACTTGCTGACTGAAGCTCTTTCCACAATCGGAGCATATCAACAGTTTCTCCCCATCATGAATATTCTTTTTGTTTCCTTCACAACATTCCTCTGGCACTGTAATTTCATGGAAATCAATGCCCTCAAAAGCACTGTTCTCATCTTCAGTTTTCATTCTCTGTTGTGCAACCTCTTTATTATTTTCCCTCTCAGCACCTGAAAATAAGTTTTTACAAAACTGATCAGTGAAGCACAGGTCCTCAAATCAAAGAATAAACCTAATCAATTCCTGGTTTTGGTGAGGGATCAAAGAGACAGGAAGCTGTAACTGAGCTCTGGCTTCTTTGCATGCATAAAATTAATACATTCAGTCCGTGGCAACTCTAAATAAATATACTTAAACAGCACACCTGGGAATAACTCCACCACCAACCATGGAGAGCCACTCTTTGTCCTAGTCAAAGTAACACCCAGAACAGTAATGGGTGGTGGGAATAACATAACCTATGAGCCACATGGGCCCCGTACTCATTTCCTCACTCCCCACCTGTGAGGAAAAAATGGAGGATTGGGGTAGAAAATGAAGAATTGATACTTTTGGAAGGTTCTAGGAGCAACAATTTCTTAAACAAGACACAGCCCCCATTGTAGTGAGCTGAGCCTCTGCCACTAGGCAGATGGGTTTTGGAGTCTTTGTAGGATCACAGTCAAATGTTAAGAGTTGTCCAGAGGCATGAAAGAATTAACTTGTATTATTGGCCTTGCTGGATACATTTTGCATTCACTTTCAGTTTGAGGCTGGGGGGAAAATGGTGAAGGCCAAGAACAGCCAGAGGAGTGGATTTTTCTGTGTTCCTAACCTACTTGCATAGCTCTCTTTGCTACTGGGGTGGGGAGATGGGATCACACTTTCAAACTTTGATTTTCTTTGTTTGTTTCTGCACTGTACAGGCTGAGTATCCCTTATCTAAAATGCTTAGCACTGGAAGCGTTCTGGATTTTGGAAATTTTTTTGGATTTTGGAATGCTTGTATTTGGATATACATAATGAGACGTAAAGAGGCTGGGAAGAGACTGAGGATATGTGAAATGGCAGAAAGTGTGGAACACCACCATTTCACAGATTCTCTCTCCAGCTGTTTCTTTCCAGCCTTACAAATTCAATACAGGCACTACACTATTTGTGTTTGTAGTTCAAAAGTTTTGGATTTTGGACAACTTTGGAATTTGGAATAGGGATACTCAACCTATATAACCCTCGAGTCTTCCATTGGCCTCAGCCACTGAACTCAAGTGCCCTAGATGCCAGGAGATAGGGATTTTCTAGGGATTTGATTGTCAGCTGAAAGACCAGGTCTGACCAAAATTTGTTTGGGGACCCAATTCTACTTTGGCTGTGAAGGGTGCTGATGCCAATCAGTTAAACTGCAGCTTCTCTGCTGTGTATCATCTGCACCATAATTTGCCACAAATAAAGCTTATGCTGTAGCAGTAAAATGTGACAGTGCCTGGCACCAAAAGAAGCCCAGGAGAAGCCTGGAATTATGTACAGTTCTTGAAGGAGACACTCACCATTGCCTTTTAATACTTCTTTTTCAATTCAAGACAAATGACACATTTCCCAACTGATGCTGTTCCTCCAGCTAGTTCCTGTTTTGACACTTGACCAAAATAACAGGAATGGGGAAGAGAGGATGAGGAAAAAATGGGTGACATTTTGGTCTAATCTGAACTGCAGAAATATTGCAGATTGACACAACTTTAACTGCCATGGCTCAATGGAATCTAGGGATTTGTAGTTTGTTATGACAACAGAGCTCTTTGACAGAGGGGGTTAAATCTCATAAAGCTAAAAATAGTAGCATTTAATAATAATTATTATTATTTATACCCCACTCTTCAGCCAAAAGGTTATCAGAGCGGCTTACAGTTTGTTAATTAGACATTTCCCTGCCCTCAGGCTTACAATCTAAAAAAGGAGAAGGGAATGGCAGTAGGGAAGGGGAAAAGTCCAGCAGATCTGCTCTCCCTCAGAGGTCTGTTGGAGCTGCGTTGCCTTCCTCTCCCTCAAGATGGTGGATAGAGGGATGGAGTCAGATGCCTTCTGGGAGGGTTCAGTTTCTTTAGGGAAGGCCTGATGATGTTGGGCCTACCTTCTCTCTCCCTCAGAGGCCAGGATGGAGTCAAATGCCTTTTGGAGCCATGGCAGTTAAAACAATGACAATCCACACTTTTTCTGCAATGCAAATTAGACCTTTACAAAAGGTCTGTCAGGAGAATTTAGACCTGGGCATATTTGACAGAGGAACCCATCACACTTCTCCATTTACCTGCTAATTTCTCGCCTTCCTCAGAACCTTTCACAAATTGATCATCCTCTTCTTCATGCCAGCAGCTGAAGTCTGATCTGGAATCTGGAAGTTCTTCTAAGAAGAATGGAAAAGGAGGAGAAAATTATTACAGATTGAGTCTACCTAATTCAAAATGCTTGAGACCTGATGTTTTTTGGATTTTTGAATATTTGGATATATGTAATGAGATATCTTTGAAATGGGACCCAAGTCTAAAAGTGAAATTCATTAATGTTCTGTAAACATCTTATACACATAGCCTGAATATATAATATAAAGTTTCTGTACGTTGAACCATCAGAAAGCAAAAGTGTCACTATCTCAGCCACGTGGACAATTTTGGATTTTGGAGGATTTCACAATTCCGGAAAAGTGAGACTCAATCCGTACCAACTATAGCAAACATTTAGATGTCCAAAAGCAGTCTGTCTTGTCCTTGCCAAAAAACATTGGCCTGTTACAGACAGGCCAAAATAAAGCTGCTTCGAGTCACTTTGGAGGAATGGTATTTCAATGATGCATGCGTCCTAAGAGTCCAAAAGCCACACCAAAGGCACATTTTAGTTCTAAGGACTGGAGTGCAGCTTTGGTGCGGCTTTTGGACTCTTAGGACGCATGCATCATTGAAATACCATTCCTCCAAAGTGACTCGAAGAAGCTTTATTTTGGCCTGTCTGTAACAGGCAATTAGGAAAAATGCGAAGGGTCACAAGTTACTGCTCAGCACACAGATCTTTCATCTGTCTAAAGAATGATGGCTGCCATGTTATCAAATCATGCTAAAAATGCAAGCCTGGAGAAGATACCAACACTGTTTTTCATGGCCACATCATAGGAAGAGGCTGTCCAGAATATCCTGCTTTCTCCAAAGGTGAACCAATAGCCTCCTTCCAACATCCAAGTCTGAAGCCAGGAATTCTTTTTAAAAACCCATCAGTCACAAGGTATGAAGATACTTTATAACCCTTTCAGTACAGAGGATGTGGGTGTTATACCATGAGAGCTTTATTGTCTTATTTTGACTTAAATAATAGAGTATCTCAGAAACGGACTCAACAGTTTTGTCTCCAATGGCATACTATAATGGAGGGCCAATCTGATCTTGCTGAATTGTGAGAAATTCAGGACAGATATGTACTTCTTCCCATAGTGCCTAGTTAAAAAATAGAATTTGCTACTATGAGCATTATGCTCAGAAATGAACTAGTAGCCAATGAAGCTCTTTCAGTTGGCGAGTTATAGCCATCACCTAGTTAGAAGTCTGGCCCCAGCATTTCTGGAGCCACTAGTTTCCAAAGGTAACACCATGTAGAGTGCATTGCCGTAATCCAAAAAGGAGAATACTGTACAGGATATCAGTGCTTACTAGGCATGATGGCTACATATTTCCTCTGATACCAGAGGCAGGATGAGTGAGAAGGTTTTAATGCCTTCACATCCTGCTTTTGGCCCGACTGTAGGCATTTGATTCACTACAGATGCTGGCCTAAGCTACTGCCACACTGCAGAAATAAAGCAGTTTTTACACCACTTGGACTTCCATGGCTGAATGCTATGGAAGCCAACACATTTTAAAAACAGCTGGAACAGTGGCACAACAGAGGATTAACTGGAGGGCATGAATAGGGCTGCCATATGCCAGTCCCTCAAATCTAGGCATCTAATTTGCAAATTCAGCACATTAATCATTGCACTTTTTCTACCACAATGTTTCAGCCTCAGTACCAGCACCAAGCTAACAGCAATTTTGTTCTTCTTTTCCCCCCCCAGAGGTTGTGAAGAGACAGAGGCTTCTGACCATCTTCAGAGAGTAAAGGGATTCCCTTTACTTTCTTGAGGCTGTTTGGAAGTGAGGTTCCATTGTGCTACCTAGCCTTATGCTCAAGCTGCTGACACAGTCACTACACAACACAGTATCTCCTTTCCTTTTCCACCTTCTGGGCCTGTCAGGGGATTGGGCAGGGGGAGAATAAGGTGGCAATGCCATGCATGTGCAGCAGCAACCAAAGCATGCAGAGTGGGAATAAGCTCCCATCAGTGCCAGTCTTCTTGCACAGTTTCCTGCTTCATTGCCACTGCAGCATTTTAACCTACTCACTGGTCTGCAATGAAGGAGAAATCTGGGATTTACTGTTTCAACTGGTGCAGCTAGCCAGAATTTTTTTTTTTAGTTTCATCAGTCTGGGATTTTCCAGGTCTTCAGGGACAAATGGCAACCCTAGCCATGAAACAAATGCAGAGAGGGACCGGAAATGGAGTTATGGAGCCCTGATGGCACAGTGGTTAAATGCCAGTACTGCAGCCAGTATTGGAGCCACAAGGTTGTGAGTTTGATCCCAAAGCTCTGGGGTTGAGTCAGCCTTGCATCCTTCTGAAGGTTGCTAAAATGAGTATCCAGCTTGTTGGGGGCAATTAGCTTACAAGTTGTATACTGTTTAGAGACTACGAGTTCTGTATGAAGTGGTATAGAAATATAAATGCTATTGCTATTATGGGTTCAGTTTTGTGAGCTATTTAGCTTTGCTGTCAGAGAGCTCTGATGGCCCTCCAAACTACAAATCCAAGAATTCCACAGCATTGAGCCATGGAAGTTAAAGTAGTGCCAAATGGCTTCAGTTCGGCAGTGTGCAGCAGCCCCAGATGTCCATAAGGGGATTTTTTTAAAAAAAATCTAAATCAGAGAAAAAGCATTACCTAGAGAGGACAGATTTCCACAGCTCCACAGATCTCCTCTGTGATTTACTTCTCTTGACTGCCACTGCCTGGCTCTAAGGGCACCCAGTCCTCCTCGGTGAAATGCAGTGAAATGCACAGCCATCTCCTCAAAGGTTTCTAGACCCTGAAATAAGGTGGAAACATTCTATGTTAGCAGGTTATGAACCAATTCTCCCCTAAGACACAGGCAGCTGGAAGTTCACCAAAGCTTTGCCAGCCGTGTTCAACAGCCCTTCAAGTGGGCCATTTTCACAGGCTAGAATACAAAAACACCGAATCGCCTTCAGTCTCAGGGAGACACTCACAGGAAAGAGACACCCAGGCTGTTCCCATATGAGGTACCCAACAATCTCTAGTCATACCTGATCTGTTTTCACAGAAACTGTGTCAATATCTCCACAAAGTGAAGGTGATCTAGAGGGAACCCCTGGCATCATTCTGCTGTCTTGGGGTGTCCTTCTGTTTCCTGCGAGAAGACAAAGAAGGTGAGAAAGAGGGTTGCTACATCTCAAGCCATCTATTCTGACTCTCCAGGTTTCATGGGTTACCTTCATTTTGGTGGCGTCAGGGGAAGGTGTGTGAAATTCTCTGACTGGGAGAGCTTTCTACCAATCACATACCTGGATTTTGGTATCCATAAGGGGCCCTAGAACCAAAGGCCAGTGGATACCACTGGGAACCCTGCTGGCGCAGTGGTTAAGTGCTTGTACTGCAGCCACTTACTCGCAAATCGCAAGGTTGTGAGTTCAATACCAGTCAAGGGCTCAAGCTCGGCTCAGGCTTGCATCCTTCCGAGATTGCTAAAATGAGTACCCAGCTTGTTGGAGGCAATTAGCTCACATATTGTAAACCGCTTAGGGAGTGCTTAAGTGCACTGATAAGCAGTATAGAAATGTACTTGCTTCTTGCTACCAAAGGCCCACTATATTTGAGATACAAATATTTTGAGAAAAAGCTGCTTTCTAAATGTTAAGAGAGGCTGGAGAGAATAACCACCTCTGAAAGAGACTCAAGGAGAACAATACAGAGCAGTCCATGGATTTCAGGCCCATTTGCGGAAGGAGATGATGGGCAAAGATGCCTTTCTATCTTCCTTACCTACAGAGGTGGAAGCTCCACTGATCTCCTGCCCAACCTGCCTTGACAGCAGTTTCCATGTGATGTCTTTTGGAGACTCCTCTGCATCTGAGAAATTGGTGGTTGCTCTTGACAGCTCCTGGAACAGAAAGAAGGATCTCAGGAAACAGAAAAATCAGGATAGGAAAGAAATAGGGCAAACAAATGGCACTAACAACACTTCTCAATATAGAATCATAGAATTGCAGAGTTGGAAGAGACCACAAGGGCTATCCAGTCCAATCGCGTCATGCAGGAACTCTCAGTCAAAGCATATCCGACAGATGGCCATCTAGCGTCTGTTTAAAGACTTCCAAGGAGGGAGATTCCACCATTCTCCAAGGGAGTGTGTTCCACTGTCAAACAGCTCTTACTGTCAGGAAGTTCCTCCTAATGTCAAGGTGGAATCTCTTTTCCTGTAGTTTGCATCCATTGTTCCGGGTCCTATTCTCTGGAGCAGCAGAAAACAAGCTTGCTCCCTCCTCAATATACTTAAACCCCTGTCTCTTTAGTGGCAGTGATATTTCTTCATCAGTGAAACGGACTACCTTGGAAGGCGGCAGATTCTCCATTGGAGGTCCTGAAACATAGGTCCAATCCACAATGCAGAAATAATCCAGTCTGATACCACTTTAATGGCCCTGGCTCAGGGATAGGGAATACTGGGATTTGTTGTGGTCCCAGAGCTCTCTAATAGAGAAGGCTAAATTTCTCATAAAACTACAGTTCCCAGAATTCCCTAGCATTGAGCCAGGGCAGTTAAAACGGTCTCAAACTGGATTATTTCTGCAGTGTGTTTTGGCACATAGATGGATGGTCATCTACTTCAGATATGTTAGCTTGAGATTTGAAGGAGTTTGGTGGACATCTATGGCAGGTTCATGGACCACTTTCTGAAGTGGTCAAGTGCTTGAGGGAGGAGCCCCTTATTTTTTTTTTTTACGTTGTAGTTTTGTGCCTTCAAGGCATTTCCACCTTAAGGCAGCCCTAAGGCAAACCTAGCATGGAAGCTTCTTGGTAAGTTTAGTTCAGAGGGGGGTTGCCATGGCCTTTGGAGCCGAGAGAATGAGACTTGCTGAAGGTCATCCATGGTCAAACGGGGATTTGAACACTGGTCTTCTGAAATCTTAGTTCAACACTCAGACCACTATAGCATGTTGGCTCTTTACACACTACAAAACACCAGGCCTCAAACTACAAACCAGGCCCCACATTACGAATTAATAAGCTTGAAACTAAGCTCCAAATTACCCACACTACTAGACCTCACACCACAAAGTTTGTTCTTATGTCCCTTCAAGTCAGCTCTGACACATGGCAACTGTATCATTTTGGGGGGGGGGCAAGATTTATTTAGAGGGTGTTTGCCATTGCCTTCCTCTGAGGCAGAGAATTGTGACTTGTCCATGGTCACCAATGGGGTTTCCATGACTGAATAGGGATGTGAACACTGGTCTTGTGGAGTCCTAGTACTACACTCAGATCGCTACGCTATAGTGTCTTTTGGTTGTTTGTTGATGTTGTTATTTATTATTATTTTAAGTTCTTATTTTGTATTTTACAAAAAAGCAAGTACAAGCAGCCCCTCTTATTCACAGATTCTTTATCCTCTGGTTCAAGCACCCACAACCTGAAAATATTAATATTTTATACCTATATAACTTCAAAAGGTGAACCTTGATTTTGCCATTTAACTATTTTACTATCCATTGTATTTAATGGGACTTGAACATCCACACATTTTGGTATCTACGAGGAGGCTCTTGAAGCAAACCTCAGGGGATTCCTAGAGCCTACTATACATATGACTAAAATCACCTACATCTAATTCTGTGTGTTATGTGCCTTGAAGTTACCTGTCAACTTATGGGATTCCCCCTGAATTTCAGAGGGTTTCCTTTCTTGGCTTGATAAGTAATCTTTCAGTTCTTTTTAATAAACTGAATTTTGTATTATACATTTGTTCCTCTGAGAGCGCTACTCAAGTATTAATGGTCTAGATGAGCCTGCGGTGGCAGCAGTGTTTCAAGGGCGGTGGGGTTATATAAATAACGTCTCAGAAAGGAACCACATGGACATCAGAAAAAACTCCTCCATTAGGTGCTGTAGTGGTGAGACATGTGGAGGTCTGCACAATTGGTGGCAGAGGTAGGATTGGGGGTCAGCCCTAGCAAAGACCATTCCGCAAACTGGAACTATGAAAGGAAACCCTCTCACCTGGGAATCTTCTTTCTTTCTGTCCTTTGCCCGATCGAGGAGGAAACCTTCTGCTAGGGCTACTGCCTGGGAACTCGTCTCCGGCACACACCCTCTGACCCAGTTCTCCATCTCTGGCGGCAAGACAGCCAGGAACTGCTCCAGGATCACCAGGTCCAGGATCTGAGACTTGGTGTGCTTCTCTGGCTTCAGCCACTCAGAGCAAAGATCGCGGAGTTGGCTGCAAACCTCACGGGGGCCCTCGGCCTCCTGGTAGCCAAACTCCCGGAAGCGTTGGCGCTGGACATCAGAGCTTGGGTTGTCTTCACCCAGGACCTTCTGCACTCTTTTCCCCCAGGTATCCCCACTCTTTCCCATCCAGATGGAGCAGGGACCTTTCCCTGTTTCTGAGTCAGCCAAGGCTTGCTCTGCCATCTTGGCTCTCTGCTGGAGCTCTGCCTCCCAAAGGGCCTGGAGGACCTCCTTGCTTGGTGCCCACTTACTTTCCTGAGTCAAGGACGGGCTCCGTTTTGGGTGAGAGGGAGGCCACATCTTCCAAAGGGCTGGAGTCTTTCCAGGTGCAAGGATAACGCTGGCTCAAGCAGCACAGCTCTCTGAAAGAAACTCTCAGGGATTCCAGCCTGTAACCACAGCCTCCCCCTGCAAGGAAAGACAAGCAGACATCTTGTGACTCATAGAATCATAGAGTTGGAAGAGACCCCAAGGGCCATCCAGTCCAACCCCTTTCTGCCATGCAGGAACTCACAATTAAAGCATCCCTGACAGATGGCCATCCAGCATCTGTTTAAAGACCTCCAGGGAAGGAGACTCCACCACTCTCCATGGCAATGCATTCCACTGTTGAAAAGCTCTAACTAGAGGTTCCTCCTCATGTTGAGGTGGAATCTCTTTTCCTGTAGCTTGCATCCATTGTTCCATATTCTAATCTGTGGAGTAGCAGAAAACAAGCTTGCTCCATCCTCAATATGACATCCCTTCAAAGACTTAAAACAGGGCTATCATATCACCTCTTCACCGTCTCTTATCCAGGCTAAACATACCCACCTCCCTAAGTCTCTCCTCATAAGACTTCGTTTTCAGGCTTTTCACTATTTCGATGGCCCTCCTTTGGACACCCTCAAATTTGTCAACGTTCTTTCTGAATTGTGATGCCCAGTACTGCATCCAGTACTCCAGGTGAAGCCTGACCAAAGCAGAACAGAGTGGCACTATTACTTGCCTTGATCTAGGCACTATACTTCTATTGATGCAGCCTAAAATTGCTTTGGCCTTTTTAGCTGCTGCATCATAATGTTGACTCAAGGGATTCCAGTGATGGCAAGCACAGAAGGATGAAGTGTGTGTGTGTGTGTGTGGGGGGGTGCTTCTCCTAAACAGCCACAGACCCAGACTTGCAAAATTATGGAGACTCTTTAGCACAGCACCAATGTCACAGTGCAGTTGGCCCTCCGCATTTGTTGGAGCTAGGGGCACAAGAGCCCTAAAAAGCCACTATGTTTTTACCTAAAAGAACACCTCTCTAGGAATCTCTAGGTCCTCCACAGCAACTCTATGGTCAACATCTGCCAGAAGCTGACCAGAGAATCACCCTGGAGGATCTACAAATGGCTAGAACAATGTTTTCTCTAGTAACCTCTATGTCCTCCAGCACAACTCTATGGTCAATTTCCAACAGAGTTGCACTGGAGGACCTAGAAATTCCTAGAGAATGTATTCATAAAAACCGTGAATAATAAAATCCGCAAAAATCACAATGTGGAGGGCTGACTGCAGTAAAAAGCATACAAAATTAAGATTAAAATACTGTTAAAATCACAGTTAAATTAGAACCAGAATTTAAAAAATGCAATTGCTTTAAAACAAAGATTAAAAATAGTCCAGCACCACAAAAAGCCCTTCTCTCGTTAAACATCCATTCCTTGGAAAAGGAAGATCTTAACCTGCCACTAAAAGGATGAAGAAAAAGCCACTTGAGCTTCCAAAGTGTGGGAGCAGCCACCAAGAAAACCGTCTCCTGTTTTCCCTCCAACCTCTGTCTGTGAAGGCAGTGGGACAGAGAGAAGGGCCTCCCTTGAAGATATTAAAGCTTGGACAGACTTCCAAGTAGTTTTTGACTTATGGCAACCCCAAGGCAAACTATCACAGAGTTTCGTTGGCAAGTCTCTTCAGAGTTGGTTTCTCATTGCTATCCTCTGAGGCCGAGAGAGTGTGACTCGTCCAAGGTTACCCAGTGGGTTTACACAGCTGAGCTGGGATTCGAATCCTGGTCTCCAGAGTCATAGTGCAACGCTCAAGCCACTTGGGCATGCTGGCTGTAGTTCACCTTAAATATGTAACCATGTAAATAAGGATACATGGCTACCATATGTCACCTATTAACCTTCTCTTCCCCCAGGCTATGTGCCAAAACACACTGCAGAAATAATTCAGTTTGAGACCCATTTAACTGTCCTGGTTCAATGCCAGTGAATTCAGGGAACTGTAGTTTTGTGAGCTATTTAGCCTTCTCTGTCAGAGAGCTCTGGTGCCACAACACTACAGTTGAAGGCCAGGGTGGTATAGTGGTTTGAGTTTTGGACTAGCAAACTGGGAAACCTGGGTTCGAATCCTGGCACAGCCATGGAAACCCACTGGGTGACCCTGGGCAAGTCACACTCTCTCAGCCTCAAAGGATGGCTGTGGCAACCCCCCTCTGAACAAAACTGGCCAAGATGAGGGATAGCCACAGGGTCATCATGTGTCAGAAACAATGGAAGCAGAGGAGGACAAAAGGAGGAAAGTGGGAGGAAGAGGAAGGGAAACTGACATTTTGACAGCAGCTAAAAAGCAAGAGGACAGAGGATTAATGAGTTTAATGATTAAGAATATGGCATTGAAACTGGGTATGTTTAGCTTGGAGAAGAGATGGTTAAGGGGTGCTATGACAGCACTGTTTAAGTACCTGAGGAGGTGTCATGTTGATCAGGGAGCAAGCTTATTTTCTGTTGCTCCAGAGAAAAGGAATGGATGTAAGCTACAGGAAAAGATATTCCTCCTCAACATTAGGAGGAACTTCCTGAGAGTAAGAGCTGTTTGACAGTGGAATTCACTTCTTTGTGGTGTGGTGGTGTCTCTTTCTTTGGAGGCTGTTTTTAAACAGAGGCTGGATGGCCATCTGTCAGGGATGCTTTGATTGAGAGTTCCTGCATGACAGAATGGGGCTGGACTGGATAGCCCTTGTGGTCTCTTCCAACTCTAGGATTCTGTGGTTGAGACACCCCCAAGCCTCCTTCTGTGATCTATGATCTCCTGATGGGGATATGCTGGAAGGGTGGGGGGAACCCATATACCCAATTCCATTGGGGAGGGGTCTGGGAGGGATGTGAGGTGTCTGCCTCCCCTCTGTCCAGGTCCAGCTGACCTCCCTTTTGTCCCTGGCTGCATCCCACCCAGCCTTTCCTTCCACACCCATCCCTGGGGATCGATGCACCCCAATCCTCTTTGAACTCACTCACTCACCAGACCTTCTTGTTTAATGTATGCAGGATGCTGCTCTCCCAGGGGAGGGGAAGATGGCAGCCCTCTTTGGCTGGAGGTGGGGAGGGGTGGCAGGGGAGAAGGGACAGGACGTGAGCTCCTCAGGGCCTCTCTAGGCATTTTGGACTCTCTCATCTTAACCCTTGGGATGGATTTTCTATTGCTTTCTCA
>NC_056523.1:5161005-5197437 GCF_019175285.1 Sceloporus undulatus
TCTCATTCTCTTTTTCCTTCCTGCAAGAAGCCTCCCTCTTCCTCTCCTTGACTTGAAAAAGCATGCTGTTGTTGATACTATAGCCTGTTGATTTATAGCCAATGGAAAACTAAAACTGTAATTGAGAGTGAAGGATTACAACTAAACAAAGGAGGAGGAGCTTGAAAATATGGAATTGGTGTACTACTTTGAGCAGTTTGAGACAGGAGGTTAATTAAATATTTAGTAGGAATGGCCAAAGGGGAACAAAGAAGGAAGTCAGAATGATGGATTAAAGAGAGAGAGAACGAGGGACGAGTAGGTATTACAAGAGTGAGGTTGTATGTAGTTTGGAAGAGTAGGAGGAAGATGAAGACGGATGTACTCATCCCTCCACATTTTCGGCTTTGACTTTTGCGATTTGATTATCACAGTTTTGATTAATATGTTCTCTCTAGATATCTAAAAGTTGCGCTGAAAGACCTAGAGATTCCTAGAGAGTACACTCCCCCTGGGCATTTGTAGCTCCTCCCGGCAATTCTGTGGTGAGTGTCTGGCAGATGTTGACCACAGAGATGCACTGGAGGACCTAGGATCCCTAGAGAGGTGTTCTCTTAGGAAAAGAATAGTGCTTTTGTTATTTGCATTTTCCCCACATTCACGGAGGTTGTGCCCTAATCCCAGCAAATGTGGGGGACAAGTGTTAGACTGGATCACTTGAGTTTGTAAATAGATGAAGTGGACAGCTTCTAGAGAAGGTAAGGGGACAACGTGCCCCTCAATCCTTGCCCTATGGCTGCCGTCCAGGTGGGATGCATTAAGAACATATTATAATCCAAATTAATGCATCCAATTAAAACAAGCAGAGTGGTTAAACCGTCTTAAAAAAACCCTCCCCAGACCCCTGGTGAGAAAGAATAACCATAGACCGGTCTCCCTTTTACCATTCTTGGTCAAAGTGATTGAGAGGGCAGTTGCCCTCCAACTCCAAGCTGTCTTGGATGACGCGATTATCTAGACCCTTTCAAACTGGCTTCAGGGCGGGATACGGAATAGAGAGTACGCCATGGTCGCCTTAGTGGATGATTCCGTCTGGGCATCGCAGGGGAAGTGTGGCCTGTTGGTGCTCTTGGACATTTCAGCGGCCTTCGATACCATCGACATGGTATCCTTCTGGAGCCTAAGGGGTTCGACTCCATTGCTACTCTCGGGCAGATTACAGATGGTGAGGCTGGGGGACAGCTGCTTTCTAAAAGAGAGCTGACAACTGGCGTCCCTCAGGGCGCCATCCTGTCTCCCATGCTGTTCAACATTCATGAAAGCCGCTGGGTGAGGCGTTACTAAAGATGGCATCTCTCCTCTGAATGCTTGCCTGGAGTCCGTATGGGCGGATGGGGGCAACATGCTCAAATTGAATCCAGAGAAAATGAAGGTACTCATAACGGTACCCTAGGTCTGGGGAAGGAATTTGTCAATCTGTCCTGGACTGTCCACTTCCCTAAAGGATGAAGTTCACACTTTGAAAGTACTGTGGACTCGTCGCTACCTTGTCAACTCAAGTGGATGCGAGCCAGGAGTGCTTGTACCAACTTCAATTGATATGCCAATGGATCACTACCTGGACCGAAAGGACCTTGAAGCAGTGGTACATTCTCTGGTAATCTCTCCATCTTCATATGTAATGCGCTCTAAAGGGGCTACCCTTGTACCAAGTTCAGAAACTTCAATTACTCCAAACTATGACAGCTAGACTGGTCACCGGTTTTTCAAGGTTTGACCATAACACCCGTCTGAAAGACCTTCATTGGCTACCGATTAGCTTCCAGGCGCAATACAAGGTGTTGGTTATTACCTATAAAGCCCTACAGGCTGGCCCGGTTACTTACGAACACCTTTCCCTACATAATCCGCCCCACACTCTCAGGTTATCAGGGAAAATCTGCTGGAATTACACTCACTAGACTAAATTCAACTTCTCAAAGAGCTTTCGCAGCAGTGGTCTTAAATTGTGGAACAGCCTCCTGGAAAAGTTAGTCTTATTACCTCCTTGGAGGCTTTAAAAGGGCAGTTAAGACGGATCTCTTCCGGTGAGCCTACCCCCCCCCCCCGCCCAATCTTCTATAAGAAATATTGTCCCATCTTTGTTTAGGATTAGAACATTCTATCCCACCGTTGCTTTGATTGTATTGTTTTAATTGTTAAATGCTATATATCTGGTTGTACTTTTATTGTATTATATACCGGGTTGTAATCCCACCTTGATCCACCTGGAGAGGTGGGAAAAATATAAATTATTATTATTATTATTATTATATTATTTTATTATTATTATTACTATTGAGGAAACAAAGAAGAAGTCAGAATGAATGGATTAAAAAGAGATGGAATAAAGGAAGGTAGTATTAGAGAAGTGAAGGTTGTAGTACACTGAAAGAGTAATAAGAAGGATGAGGAAGGATGAGTATGTTTTGAGGGTGAGAGCAAGTGATGGAGGTTGGAAGAAGGGGTTGGAATGGGATGTATTGGAAGAACTGGAAGATTATAGAATCCTAGAGCTGAGAAGAGACGCAAGGGCCATCCATCCAACCCATTTTGCCATGCAGGAACTCTCAGTCAAATATCCCCGACAATGGCCATCCAGTCTCTGTTTAAACCTCTAATGAGGAGGACTCCACTACACCTAGGGAATGTGTTCCACTGTAAACAGTCTTTCAGGAAGTTCCTCATAATGTTGAGGTGGAATCTCTTTTCCTGTAGCTTGCATCCATTGTTCCATGTCCTGTTCTTTGGAGCAGCAGAAAACAAACTTGCTCCTCCTCAATATGACATTCCTTCATGTATTAAACAGGGCTATCATATAACCTCTTAACCTTCTCTTCTCTAGGCTAACCATCCCCAGCTCCTAAGTCATTCCCCATAGGGCATGGTTTCCAGACCCTTCACCATTTAGTCACCCTCCTCTGGATGTGCTCCAGTTCTCAACATCCTTTTTGAAAACTTCTAATCTGTTAAGATCATTTGAATTCTGATCTTGTCCTCTGGGATATTAGCTACTTCTCCTAATTTAGTGTCATCTGCTAATTTGATAAGTATGCCCTCTATTCAGTTACTGATAAAGAGATTGAGTACAGATGATAGAAAGATAATGAGAAAATAGAAAGTTTTTAGATGGATGGGAAGACTGTATTAGGCAAAATACAAGAAAGTATGAGGTAGGATAAGGAAGGAGATCAGGGAACGAAGAAATTTAGGCATGCCTGGTTTGAATGGGGCAGATGTGAGGTCATGTTTTTTATGCGAGCTATTTTTGTATATGTACTGAAATTTCTGTTGTGTTTAATATGTGTTCTATAGTTGTTTAGTATGTGTGTCTGCATTTGATCCTTTTTAAAGTTTTAAAGCGTGGGTCTCCACATCTCCAGGGAAGCTATGCACCTCATGCCTACCTTGTAAGACTGAAACAATTCACGAGGATCATGAAGTTCTTCCTAATATGTAGGTAAATTTCTTTCTTTGTAATTTGAATCCACGGGTTCTCATCCTAGAGTATCAGAAAATAGCCTGTGTGCCACCTCTCATATCAGTGCTTCTTAGCTATCTAAGTGATAAAAACCCACCCCACTGAAATATACCGGATCTGGTGTCATATTTGTGCCCTTTGACGCAATGGCTCTTTCTTTTTCAGAACTCTCCAGGGACTGGTAGTCAACAGCTCAGGAACACAACTTATCCCTAAGTAATTCCTCATATGGGCCTTGGCTTCCAGATCTTTTAACCATTTTGATCACTTTGTCTGGACACATTCTAGCCTGTCCATATCCTTCTTGAACTCTGGTTTCCAGAACTGGACACACAATACAGTGAGCCCTCTTATCATTGTGTTTTTGGTTCCGGACTCGATCTGTGGATACCAAAATCTGTGGATGTTCAAGTCCCATTACATATGTCAGTGTAGTAAATGGCTGAGGCCAGTGTGGTCATAGTGGTTTGATTGTATTGGACTACAACTCTGGAGACCGGGTTCAAATCCCAGCTTGGCCATGAAACCCACTGGGTGACCTTGGCCAAGTCCCATTGCCTCAGGGAAGGCAATGGCAACCCCTCTGAACAAATCTTGCCAAGAAACCCCCATGTAGGGTTGAAAATAACTTGAAGGCACACAACAAGAATAAAAATGGTGTCCCTCATACAACAAAAGAAACATAAGGACAGGTTTGCTTACCGTAACTGTGTTTCTTTGAGTGGTCATCTGCGAATTCACATGATATTCCTGCGCAGGCGCCAGAGTAAACCCATTTGTGTGATTTGCAGAGACACGAAGAAGAACAAGTTTCACTTTTGGAATTTTTTGTGGAGGGGAATATTTTGAAGCATGGAGGGTTGGATCTGGGGATACAAAGGATCGACTGCATTCCAGGTGAGAAATGAACAAATAAATAGAATGAGTGTTATTTTATGTTGCCATAGATCAGATCTAAAGCAAGGGGTGAATGGGAGACCATGCATGGGGAATAGATCCTTCTTTTAGAAACTAGAAACTTGGGGTGAGGAGGCAGAATCTTAAAAAAATATATTGGCTTTCTTTTTTAGAAAGTGGCGGTCGCGATGAAGGATGGTAGAAACTGACTGTTTGACATTTTACACATGCTTACTAAGTATGTCTCTGTCTAAGGTATGAGATCTGCTATATGTATTTCAGATTTATGAGACCAGAACCTGTAATGGGTTTTTTTGGCGGGTTTGTACGATGGGGGTTTTCTATTGCTGCTTGAGGATGAGAGATAGGACTTCTCCAAGGTCACCCAGAGGGTTTCCATGTCAAGGGGGAACTTGAAACCTGTTTGCCTAGTCCTACTGCAGTACTCAAACTATCATGATGGCTCTCTAGACTAATATATAAAGCATGTAAGAAGAGCAGCGGTTGTAGCATTGGAGCTGTGAGACTCAGCTACATATATGGAAATCAATTTTGCCCTCCAAGAAATCAAATGGACGGCTGAGTTGCTGTTTCTCTCCCATTTCTCAAAACTGACTAAAACAGGTACGTTCCAACAACGTATCTGAATGCTACAGCCAGTGAAGGGGAAGGTAGTGCCAGGAGCAGGCATCTATGAAAGTTGAAGAAAAAATTGGCAAAAGATACCTATAAAATAATCGCTGTCCAGATGAAGATGACCTATTGTTTGGGCCCAACGCCAACAATTAAATCCAAGTGAAATAAGCTGTTACAGTGGTGGTGTTGCAGGTGGAAAATACAGTACAAACCCCCTATTGCAGGATCGGTACATGCAGTTCCACTTACCTGCAAATAAATAAAATTAAAAAATATCTCAGGCATTTTCTGGTACCTTCAATGCGATTCTGTGGTATACTTCCATTGGAAGTTGTCACAGAGTTGGCTGGAGGACACAGAAATGTCTAGAGATGTTCTCTTTAGGAATCTCTAGTTATCCCGTGTGTCTTTATGGTCAACTTCTATTCGACAGTCATTCATTTCAATAGGGTTTGCTATTATCCATGGTTTCATTTTTCCATGGTAAGTCTATGAATGTATGATCCCATGGATATGGGCAGGGACATAAAGGTAAAGGTTTCTCCTTTGGCAGGGTTGCAAATGTAGGGGGTGTTGTGCTCCATTACTAAGCCATGAAGCCAGAGTTGTCAAAGATGACTCCATGGTCCGTGGCCAGCATGACTGCATGGAACGCTGTTACCTTCCACTGAAGTCCTCCTATTTCTCTAGTTGTACTATTAATGCTTTTGAAACTGCTAGTGGGCAGAAGCTGGGACTATGATAGGAGCTCACTCATCAGGCGGTGCTTGGGTATCAAATTGCTGACCTGCTGATCTTTGCAATTTATTGAGTCAGCATTTTAACTGTTGCGCCACTGGTCCCTGTAGGGGCCTACGTACACTAAATAAGAAAGTGCTGAGAAAATGGGAAGAGCAACATGCTATGGTTAGAACACACCTAGAACTTGTAGATAGCGGAGCGCACGCAGCCACAGGGCCAACCTCCTCCAACCCTCTCAGTGGGTCACCTGTTGCGCATGTTTCGTTTCTGAGGATTCTAGTGCTTGTGGAATATTTGTGGTTGTTTTCACACATTTGATGGACTTTTGTGTATTTTGGGGGCCAAAAATTGCCACATTTTTTAAAAAAATAGGGAGGTAGGATGAATTCATCTGGATAAAGTGGCAGGGAGCTTCAGGAGCCCAAAGTGGGGGCTAAGGGCAATGCACCCTGGCCAAAAATATAAAAAAATGAATAGGCACACACAAAGGACTGAGTAGCAAGTTATCCATAGGATTAATAATTGATAATGCATAACATATGCCCAGTCCTTCCCACCCCCACTTCCAATTCAATTCCCCAGAGCAATGCACATAATTCATTTTAAAACTCAAAAAAGAAAAGAAAAAACCCTCAAAGGCTGTTTTAAAATCACCGCCCTGTTCTGCCTCAGGAGGACCAGCTGCTCAAAGAGCTCATCGGACAGGAGTGTCTCTTGACAGTCATGACTTTGCCGCCTGTGCTGGAAGAGAGCTGTTCGCATGGCTGCACTCGAAGGCATCACCGGTGTTGTACTGCAGGAAAACTCTGCATGACACGGGGAAAGGCATGGAGCAAGGCACCTCTCTGCTGGGGGACTTCAGTACCTTGCCATTCCTCGTCCAAGAGTCCTATTGGCCGAACTTCTTGCCCTGGGGCTGGATGTTGAAGAAGTCCTCTTCCAAATGACTTCTTCGGATCTTCTCCAAGATGCTTCCCTGGCCTCTTCAACTGTGCCCTTTATCTCAGCTTTCAACAAGCTTCCATCATGTACCCTGTTAGGACAGCGGATTTGGCAACACAAATTAGGAAACAATGGAAATTCCTTCCCTCCCCTTCCATGAGTTGTCTGGAATGGATTGTTATCAGATGTAGTGAAGCCTTCTCCTTGAGAGCCAAACTGGCATATGTGGGCCTAAATCTGGGGAAAATCCTGACCCTGCCTCCCTGTGGGCCATTGGTGTGACTGAGTTGACCCGGAAGGGATGTCATTTGATTTCCCTTGCCATTTTCAACTCGCTTTTGGTCCAAAACAAGACGTCTGGAGAGGCTAAGAATGCTAAAATCACCACAATCTTGGGTGGCTTGCATAGCATTGGCGTCCATTTCCAGGCAATCCCCTCTCCGCATCCAATGGGAGAGCTTTGGGCCTTAAAAGCACAGTGAATAGCCACATCCACCACACTTTGCCCCTTCCTGGTCTATAGATTCTTCAATTTTTTTTTCTTCGAAGACCGTAAAGTGAAAAAAGATTCTTTTTCTTAAGAGAGTGGTGCACTGCTGTCTGATGGTAACCAGAATTGCTGGAACCTCTGCTGAGAGTACTGCGTCATCCTGGCCAGCACCCTGTGTTCTCCACAATGACATAAATGCCATGAGGCAAGTGGCTGCATATTCTTGGAGGTGAAAGGGTGGGTGGTATCCTAAGCAAGGCTGCCCAGCTTCTAACAGCTAAGACAGATGGGCTGTGAAAACCCCAAGTGCTGTCAAGGAGTTCCAGAATGAGGCCCTCAGGGTTGGATGGGGAGGTAGATCATGGCTGTGCAACAGGAAAAGGCACAGCTGGCCTGCCATTTGTTATGCAGTGGTGCAATCCAGTTCTGCAGCATAATGCACAAGATGTCAATGTAAGCTTATACAAATATAGTGGTAAAGTCTAGAAGCTATGCCCTATGAGGAGCAACTTAGGGTTAGCTTGGGAGAGAATGTAAGAAGTGAAAAGTCATTTGGGTTAAAGCAAGGTTTAAACAAGCAAACCTGCCTCATGGCCCACTTTTCTGTGACCCACCTGAGGGGCTCTCCTTCTGCCTTCCTATTTTTGCCTGGGCGTTCTGGGCTGATTCCAACCAGTCTTACTTTGAAGGAGGGTGCGGCAGGCCGCCAGCAGAAGTTTCTTGTCCTCCCCAGATATGTGCAAATCGTTGTCGGAGGGCTTTCCGTACCCCCTTCAAGAGGGGAAGACAGTAGGTGTATCTGCCAGACTCCTTTCCCAAGCCTGGAGGCTTGCGATCCAGTTGTAGAGAGTGGAAGCAGGTAACCCATGAACTGCCATGTCCTGCTGCAGGATGTCAAGGGCTTGGGCCAGTGGCCCCATGACCTCTGTGTATTCCTGCAGAGCCAAAGCTCGGCTGGTGTGATTCTCTCCAGCGAACACGGTCCATGATGGCTTCCAGTTTCAGTGGCACACTCGAGAGGAGCTCACTTAGCTGCTTCAGGGCCTCAAAAGTGGGAGTGGCCACCGAGTCTGTCCGGAGCACCATCAGATACACCCTATTGCTTGTGGATGTACTACCGCCACCTGTTCCGACTGCTCTTGCCTGGCCCATAGCTTGCTGCACTTCCCATCAAGGAACAAAAATGTTTTCCTGAAAGGACCCAGAGGACTATTGGGGAGGACTCGGCAACTATAGCTTGGACCTCTTGGTGGCCACTAGATTGAGGGTGTGGCTTGCACACTGCGGTGAGGCGGCAAGCAAATCTTCTGAGTCCCCTGCATCTTCTTTTGCCTTGTTCCCCACGTCAGATCTCAGAGATGGGTACAACTCCACTCTGTTCCTCCTCCTCATCGGTATCTTGTCATCACAGTGACGGTGTCATCATCATCGTTGTCGTCATCATCATCGTCACTGTCATCATGTCATCGTAACTTGTGTCTGCTGCATCTGTGGTTCCTTGGCCCAAAAAACCGAAAGCCTTTACAAAGTTGTGAAGCCATTGTCTGTGGTGGTGCACACAGACTTTGCCATGGATTGTATTTCTGCGTAAACTTTGCACAACGTTTCTGAGAGATTTGTAGGTGTGACGCCCTTTCAGTCGCTTGCAGGCCAAGGCCCCAAACTCACGCTCCAGAGCGTTGAGCTGATCAGTGGTCTGTGACCCCCAGGAAACGCCTCTTGCCATACGCCCCAGCATCAGCAGTGGTTGCCACATATTCCACAGCCCCAGCCTCCTCAAGAGTCTTTTCCCGCATACTAGCCACTCTCTTTCCGGGTGCGTCCCTCAGTGTCTTGGAGCACATGATGGTGAGGCACTTTGGCAGACCGCAGGCGGACCAGCCCGACAAGGAAGGCCGGTCCACGGTGTGTGAAGTGGCAAGGTCTCGTCCACAATGAAATCCCATGATTTCCGGTCAGAATCTTCTGGTGTCTGCTCTTTGCCGATCCCCACCTTCAAGGGGCTGCTGCTGCTGCTGCTGTTGCTTCAACATCTTAATTGAAGGCGGGTCATCGTCATCATCCGCAGCTCTTCAAAAAACCCCCGCTTCTTCCCCTTTCCTGCGTTTTCAGCTGCTCCCAATTTTCAGGGGTGCTTTCTATGGAAGAATGAGGGAGGAAGTAAAAGGTATTATTGTAGGAGGAGAAAGGAGATGGTCCTTGCAATAATATTGAGACCAACCATATCTAGTTAACAAATGCAGTCACAGGAAAAATACACAACAATCCTTCATTCTTCACTTAACGAGGACTGGTATGTCCAACACCCACCTCCAAATGTTTCCTCACGAGTTAGTGGCTGAGTTAACCGCTGAGCTCACATTTTGATCACTGGCAGGCAGTAGTTGCATTGCATCAACACGCTTCCCCTTTTCTGGCGCCAAAGGTAAATGCTTTCTTACAGCACAGGGGTCCTGTTGGCGTGAAGCTGGGGTGGCTCGATGGTGTCTCCGCTCCTCCCTCATGGCCAGAGCCTTCATGTGGTTGCGTCTCAACAGTCTGCGACTCGCCACTGTGGATTTTGGTGGGGATCCTAGCCTCTGGTTGGCTGGTACCTGCCTCGGCAGAAGCGTCGAATTGGTCTCTGCAGTAAAGAAATGAGGTTGCAATTTTAAAATTGACACTGGTATGGCTTCATATAGTATCTTGGTCTTTTTAAATCTCTAATCCAAAAATTGACAAATTGCAGTGGTGGGATGCGTATGACCTCGATTCCACTTTGTGTCCCCTCAAGCCCCCATTACTCTCCCAAAATTAAAAAACCTGGCACAATTTTTCATTTATCTGCCCCAAACCACAGAAAACCTGCCACCACATGAAACCATGCAAAATTACTCTATCCTGGTAATCTGTACTATCCCCCTTATGCCCTGTGTTCCTTACCAGCCCTTGCAAAATGGGATAGGAAGTAAGCGAGTATATTTCTCATACTGCTTATCAGTAACTAAGCACTCTAAAGTGGTTTACAATAGTAAGCCAATTGCCTCCAATAACTGGGTTACTGCATTTAACCAACCTACAAAAGGATGGAAGGCTGAGTCAACCTTTGAGCTCGCCTCTAGGATCGAATAACAACATTGTGGCTGCAGTACTGGCATTTCACCGGGCAACCACCGGGGTCCTTAAAAGTTGATTGTGTAGTCACTGCTGTACAGAAAACAGGTATTGAGTTACTCTGTGTGTTGTGTTGTGTGTGTTGTGTAAGTTGGGGGCATGTGGGGGTTTAGGGTAAAATTGCGCCCCAGGTTCCACAACAGTTGATCCCCAATCTAAACAGCCTTAACAATTGTATGAAGAAATTAGGATTATTTATTAAGCTCTTTTGATCAAGGTGAGACATGTCAGACTTCCGAAGATATTGGACTGCAGCTCCCAGCATTCCTACCTTTAGCTATGTAGCTTGGATGCTGGAGTTACAGTGAAACCAATCTGAAAGTTCTACACATTCCCTTCATTTTAAATATTAAAGGACTCCCCCGCCCTTTTTTTTTCACTTAGTGGAGCCAAAGTTCTTCAGAAAACCAAATTATTATTATTAATTAGACTAATTTGGTTTTAAAGTTAATTGTACTGCAACCACTCATACTGGAAACCATCCAGACAGCTACTCCTCTCAAACTGGCTACCAATATGTTGTTATTTTAATCATTGACAACTGCAAAAGAATCAATGAATGCTTGGTACCAGCTTCCAGCCTTTCCTCTTCCAGCTTAAAAACAAAACAATAACCCTGTGGGATCCAAGATTTGGGTCTGTCCAGGATATTTTTCCCGCTAAAGCCAAGCAACACAAATGGTCCCCCACCTACAATTTTGGAAAACAGATTTTAACCTGAGGAAAGCGCAGGTCCTTCTCTGTGCTGAGCATGGTTCCTGCTGCTGGGCAGCTGAGGGTGTGGTGGCTGCTCTGCCTCTTCTTCATTCAAGAGTCCCCGTGACTGGGTTCGGCAAGGTTTGGTGACTCAGTGGTCTGTGCTCCTCCTGGGGTGGCCCTCTTCATCTGGCCAGCAAGCCCCTCGGCAGCAACATCGCAGCAACTGAAGCGGCCGCAGCAAGGCCTATGGAGAGAGGGCGGGCACTGCAACTAGGAATTACATTGCTGGCATAGCCTCTCCCTGGCATCCTTGCTTTCTTAATACCCCCAATCAGGAGTTGCTCAAGGTCACCCAGTGGTTTTCTCTTGACTGAACAGGTATTTGAACCCTGGTCTCAAGAACTCAGGTGCATCTACAATGCAGAATTAATTCAGTTTGACACCCTGTTGTCATGGCTCACACTATGGAATCTGGGAACTTAACGTGTGAGGACATTATCACCAGAGTTCTGGTCCCCACAACATATTATAAACCAGGAATCTTCATTAAGTCCTGCAGTGTGGCAGGAACTTCTGATAATAGCCAGTTTTCTCTTCATCATATACCCAAAAGATACTAAATCCTGTATGTTTTTGGAAGCTAAGCAGGGTCAGCCCGGTTAGCAGTTGGAGGGAGGGGAACCACCAACAAAGACCAAATGCTATAGGCTAATTTTCAGAGGAAGAATGTCAAAACCACCTCCTGAGGATCCTTGCCTAAGAAAATGCTTTAAAATTCATGGGATCTATTACGTGGGCAGGCAACTTAAAGGCCACACGAATACACAACACCACACACACACACCCCAGTACATATCAAAATAGTGCAAATTGTGCCCCACCCACCCCCAAGACAGCGAAGATTTAACCTGTAAGGCCACGCTTCTTTGCCTTTTTTAACTTCTGATTACTCTCAGCGCATTCTGTGTTCCACTGTCAAACAGTCCTTTCAGGAAGTTCCTCCTAATGTTGAGGTGGAATCTCTTTTCCTGTAGCTTGCATCCATTGTTCCGTGTCCTGTTCTTTGGAGCAGCAGAAAACAAGCTTGCTTCCTCCTCAATATGACATTCCTTCATGTATTTAAACAGGGCTATCATATAACCTCTTAACCTTCTCTTCTCTAGGCTAACCATCCCCAGCTCCCTAAGTCATTCCCCATAGGGCATGGTTTCCAGACCCTTCACCATTTTAGTCACCCTGCTCTGGATGTGCTCCAGTTTTTCAACATCCTTTTTGAAAAACTTGCTAATCTGTTAAGATCATTTTGAATTCTGATCTTGTCCTCTGGGGTATTAGCTGCTACTTCTAATTTAGTGTCATCTGCTAATTTGATAAGTATGCCCTCTATTCAAGTTACTGATAAAGAGATTGAGTACAGATGATAGAAAGATAATGAGAAAATAGAAAAGTTTTTAGATGGGATGGGGAAGACTGTATTAGGCAAAATACAAGAAAGTATAAGGAGGTAGGATAAGGAAGGAGAGATCAGGGAAGAAAGAAGATGTTAGGACATGAATGGTTTGAATAGGGAAGATGTGAGGTCATGTTTTTATGTGAGATATTTTTGTATATGTACTGAATAATTTCTATTGTGTTTAATATGTGCCTACTAGTGTGTTGTTTAGTATGTGTGTCTGCATTTGTATCCTTTTTAAAGTTTTTAAAGCTGTGGGTCTCCAACATCTCCAGGGAAGCTAATGCACCCTCAAGTGCCTACCTTGTAAAGACTGAAACAATTCATGAGGATCAGGAAGTTCTTCCTAATATGTAGGTGAAATTTCTTTCTTTGTAATTTGAATCCATCGGTTCTCATCCTAGAGTATCAGAAAATAAGCTTGTGCCACCTTCTATATCAGTGCTTCTTAAGCTATCTAATGTGATAAAAACCCACCCCACTGAAATATACCAGGATCTGGTGTCATATTTGTGTCCTTTGACAGCAATGGCTTCTTTCTTTTTCAGAACTCTCCAGGGACTGGTAGTCAACAGCTCAGGGAACACAACTTACTCCCTAAATAATTCCTCATAGGGCTTGGCTTCCAGATCTTTTACCATTTTGATCACTTTGTCTGGACACATTCTAGCCTGTCCATATCCTTCTTGAACTCTGGTTTCCAGAACTGGACACAATACAGTGAGCCCTTAGTATCATTGTGTTTTGGTTCCAGGACTCGATCTGTGGATACCAAAATCTGTGGATGTTCAAGTCCCATTACATATGTCAGTGTAGTAAAATGGCTGAGAGCCAGTGTGGCATAGTGGTTTGATTGTATTGGACTACAACTCTGGAGACCAGGGTTCAAATCCCAGCTTGGCCATGAAACCCACTGGGTGACCTTGGCCAAGTCCCATTGCCTCAGGGGAAGGCATTGGCAAACCTCCTCTGAACAAATCTTGCCAAGAAAACCCCATGATAGGGTTGAAAATAACTTGAAGGCACACAACAAGTAAAATGGTGTCCCTCATACAACAAAAGAACATAAGGACAGGTTGCTTACCTGTAACTGTTTCTTTGAGTGGTCATCTGCGAATTCACACGAGTATTCCTGCGCAGGCGCAGAGTAAACCCATTTGTGTGATTTGCAGAGAACACAAAGAAGAAACAAGTTTCACTTTTGGAATTTTTGTGGAGGGGAATATTTTGAAGTCATGGAGGGTTGGATCTGTGGATACAAAGGATCGACTGCATTCCAGGTGAGAAATGAACAAAGATAAATAGAATGATAAGTTATTTTATGTTGCCATAGATTCAGATCTAAAGCAAGGGGTGAATGGAGACCATGCATGGGGAATAGATCCTTCTTTTAGAGAACTAGAAACTTGGGGTGAGGAGGCAGGAATCTTAAAAATAATATTGGCTTTCTTTTTTAGAAAGTGGCGGTCGCAGATGAAGGATGGTAGAAACTGACTGTTGACATTTTACACATGCTTACATATGGTATGTCTCTGTCTAAGGTATGAGATCTGCTATATGTATTTCAGATTTATGACCAGAACCTGTAATGGGTTTTTTTGGGCAGGGTTTGTACGATGGGGGTTTTCTATTGCCTTCTTGAGGATGAGAGATAGTGACTTCTCCAAGGTCACCCAGTGGGTTTCCAGTGTCAAGGGGGAACTTGAACCGTTTGCCTAGTCCTACTGCAGTACTCAAACTATCATGATAGCTCTCTAGACTAACTATATAAAGCTATGTAAGAAGAGCAGTTGGTGTAGCATTGGAGCTGTGAGACTCAGCTACATATATGGAAATCAAATTTTGCCCTGCCAAGAAATCAAATGGACGGCTGAATTGCCGTTCTCTCCCAATTTCTCAAAACTGACTAAAACAGGTACGTTCCAAAACGTATCTGAATGCTACCAGCCAGTGAAGGGGAAGGTAGTGCCAGGAGCAGGCATCTATGAAAGTTGAAGAAAAAATTGGCAAAAGATACCTATAAAATAATCGCTTCCAGATGAAGATGACCTATTGTTTGGGCCCAACGCCAACAATTAAATCCAAGTGAAATAGCTGTATACAGTGGTGGTGTTGCAGGTGGAAAATACAGTACAACCCCCTATTTGCAGGATCGGTACATGCAGTTCCACTTACCTGCAAATAAATAAAATTAAAAAAATATCTCAGGCATTTTCTGGTACCTTCAATGCGATTCTGTGGTATACTTCCATTGGAAGTTGATCACAGAGTTGTGCTGGAGGACACAGAAATGTCTAGAGATGTTCTTTTTAGGAATCTCTAGGTTATCCCGTGTGTCTTTATGGTCAACTTCTATTCGAAGTCATTCATTTCAATAAGGTTTGCTATTATCCATGGTTTCATTTTTCCATGGTAAGTCTATGAATGTATGCTCCATGGATATGGGGCAGGGACATAAAGGTAAAGGTTTCTCCTTTGGCAGGGTTGCCAAAATGTAGGGGGTGGTGCTCATCTCCATTACTAAGCCAAGGGAGCCAGAGTTGTCAAAGATGACTCCATGGTCACGTGGCCAGCATGACTGCATGGGACGCTGTTACCTTCCCACTGAAGTCCTACCTATTTCTCTAGTTGTACTTTTACATGCTTTTGAACTGCTAGGTGGGCAGAAGCTGGGACTAGTGATAGGAGCTCACTCCATCAGGCGGTGCTTGGGTATCAAATTGCTGACCTGCTGATCTTGCAATTGTTAGAGTCAGCATCTTAACTGTTGCGCCACTGTGTCCCTGTAGGGGCCATACTGTACACTAAATAAGAAAGTGCTGAGAAAAATGGGAAAGAGCAACATGCCTATGGTATAGAACACACCTAGAACATTGTAAGATACGGTGAATCGCAGCCAAGGGCCAACCTCCCCAACCCTCTCAGTGGGTCACCTGTTGCAGCATGTTTTCCTTTCTGAGGATTCTAGGTGCTTGTGGGAATATTTGTGGTTGTTTTCACACATTTGATGGACTTTCTGTGTATTTTGGGGGCCAAAAATTGCCACATTTTTAAAAAATAGGGAGGCAGGGATGAATTCAACTGGAATAAAGTGGCAGGGAGCTTCAGGAGCCCAAAGGTGGGGGCTAAGGGCAAATGCACCCTGGCCAAAAATAATAAAAAAATGAATAGGCACACACAAAGGACTGAGTAGCAAGTTTATCCATAGGATTAATAATTTGATAATGGCATAACAATATGCCCAGTCCTTCCCACCCCCACCTTCCAAGTATCAATTCCCCAGAGCAATGCACATAATTCATTTTAAAACTCAAAAAAGAAAAAAAAAACCCTAAAAGGCTGTTTTTAAAATACCGCCCTATTCTGCCTCAGGAGGACCAGCTGCTCAAAGAGCTCATCGGACAAGGAGTGTCTCTTGACAGTCATGACTTTGCCGCCTGTGCTGAAGAGCTGTTCGATGGCTGCACTCGAAGGCATCCCGGTGTTGTACTGCAGGAAACTCTGCATGACATGGGGAAAGGCATGGAGCAAGGACACCTCTCTGCTGGGGGACTTCAGGTACCTTGCCACTTCCTCGTCCACAGAGTCCTCGTTGGCCGACTTCTTGCCCTGGGGCTGGATGTTGAAGAAGTCCTCTTCCAAAATGACTTCTTCTGGATCTTTCTCCAAAGATGATTCCCTGGCCTCTTCAACTGTGCCCTTTATCTCAGCTTTCAACAAGGCTTCCATCATGTACCTGTTAGGACAGCGGATTTGGCAACACAAATTAGGAAACAATGGAAATTCCTTCCCCTCCCTTCCATGCAGTTTTTGGAATGGATTGTTATCAGAATGTAGTGAAAGCCATTCTCCTTGAGAGCCAAACTGGCATATGTGGGCCTAGATCTGGGGAAAATCCTGACCCTGCCTCCCTGTGGGTCACATTGGTGGGACTGAGTGAACCGGAAGGGATGTCATTTGATTTCCAATTGCCATTTTCACCTAGCCTTTGGTCCAAAACAAGACTTCTGGAGAGGTTAAGAATGCTAAATCACCACAATATGTGGTGGCTTGATAGCAATTGGAGTCATTTCCAGGCAACCCCTCTCCGATCCAAATGGGAGAGCTTTGGGCCCATAAAAGCACAGTAGAATAGCCACATGCCACCACACTTTGCCCCTTCCTGGTCTATAGAATTTCTTCAATTTTTTTTCTTAGAAGAACGTAAAGTGAAAAAAGATTCTTTTCTTAAGAGAATTGGTGCACTGCTGTCTGATGGTACACGAGAATTGCTGGAACCTCTGGCTGAGAGGTACTGCGTCATCCTGGGCCAGCACACTGTGGCTCCACAATGACATAATAATAAATGCCATGAAGCAAGTGGTTGCATATTCTTGGAGGTGAAAGGGTGGTATCCTAAGCAAGGCTGCACAGCATCTAAACAGCTAAGACAGATGGGCTGTGAAAGCCCACAAGTGCTGTCAAGGAGGTTCCAGAATGAGGCCCTCAGGGTTGGATGGGGAGGTAGAGTCATGGCTGTGCAATAGGAAAAGGCACAGCTGTGCCATTTGTTATGCAGTGGTGCAATCCAGTTCTGCAGCATAATGACAAGAATGTCAATTTAAGCTATACAAATTATAGTGGTAAAAGGTCTAGAAGCTATGCCCTATGAGGAGCAACTTAGGGTTTAGCTTGGGAAGAGAATGTAAAGAAGTGAAAAGTCATTTGGGTTAAAGCAAGGTTTAAACAAGCAAACCTGCCTCATGGCCCACTTTTCTGTGACCCACCTGAGGGGCTCCTCCTTCTTGCCTTACCTATTTGCCTGGGCGTTCTGGGCTGATTCCAACCAGTCTACTTTGAAGCGAGGGTGCAGGCAGGCCGCCAGCAGAAGTTTCTTGTCCTCCCAGATATGTGCAAATCGTTGTCGGAGGGCTTTCCGTACCCCCTTCAAGAGGGGAAGACAGTAGGTGTATCTGCCAGACTCCTTCTCCAAGCCCTGGAGCTTGCGGTCCAGGTTGTAGAGAGTGGGAAGCAGGTACCCCATGAACATGCCACTGTCCTGCTGCAGGATGTCAAGGGCTTGGGCCAGTGGCCCCATGACCTCTGTGTATTCCTGCAGAGCCAAAGCCTCGGCTGGTGTGATTCTCTCCAGTGAACACTGGTCCATGATGGCTTCCAGTTTCAGTGGCACACTCGAGAGGAGATCACTTAGCTGCTTCAGGGCCTCAAAAGTGGAGTGCCACCGAGTCTTGTCCGGCACCATCAGATACACCCCGTATTGCTTGTGGATGTACTCCGCCACCTGTTCCGACTGCTCTTGCCTGGCCCATAGCTTGCTGCACTTTCCCATCAAGGAACAAAAATGTTTCCTGAAAGGACCCAGAGGACTATTTGGGGAGGACTCGGCAACTATAGCTTGGACCTCTTGGGTGGCCACTAGATTGAGGGTGTGGCTTGCACACTGCTGGTGAGGTGGCAAGCCAAAATCTTCTGAGTCCCCTGCTTCTTCTTTTGCCTTGTTCCCCACGTTCAGCATCTCAGAGATGGGTACAAACTCCACCTCTGTCTCCTCCTCATCGGTATCTTTGTCATCACAGTGACGGTTGTCATCATCATCGTTGTCATCATCGTCATCATCATCGTCACTGTCATCATTGTCATCTGTACTTGTGTCTGCTGCATCTGCTGGTTCCTTGGCCTCAAAAAACCGAAATGCCTTTACAAAGTTGAAGCCATTGTCTGTGGTGGTGCACACAACTTTGCCATGGATCTTGTATTCTGCGTAAACTTTGCACAACGTTTTCTCGAGAGATTTGTAGGTGTGACGCCCTTTCAGTCGCTTGCAGGCCAAGGCCCCAAACTCACGCTCCAGAGTCGTTGAGCTTATCCAGTGGGCTGTGACCCCCAGGAAACGCCTCTTGCCATACGCCCAGCAATCAGCAGTGGTTGCCACATATTCCACAGCCCCCAGCCTCCTCAAGAGTCTTTCCCGCATACTAGCCACTCTCTTCTCGATGCTGTCCCTCAGTGTCTTGGAGCACATGATGGTGAGGCACTTTGGCAGACCGAGGCGGACCAGCCCGACAAAGGATGGCCGGTCCACAGTGTGAAGTGGCAAGGTCTCGTCCACAATGAAATCCATGATTTTCCGGTCAAGAATCTTCTGGGTGATCTGCTCTTTGCCTGATCCCCACCTCTCAAGAGTGGCCTGCTGCTGCTGCTGTTGCTTCAACATCTTAATTGAAGGTGGGTCATCGTCATCATCCAACAGCTCTTCAAAAAACCCACGCTTCTTCCCCTTTCCTGCATTTTCACCTGCTCCCAGTTTTTCGGGGTGTGCTTTCTATGGAAGAATGAGGGGGAAAAGGTATTAATTGTAGGGGAGAAAAGGAGATGGTCCTTGCAACTAATATTGAGACCAACATATCTAGTTAACAAATGCAGTCACAGGAAACATACACAACAATCCTTCATTCTTCACTTACGAGTACTGGTATGTCCAACACTCACCTCCAAATGTTTCCTCAAGTTAGTGGCTGAGTTAACCGCTGAGCTCACATTTTTGATCACTGGCAGGCAGTAGTTGCATTGCATCAACACGCTTCCCCCTTTCTGGCGCACAAAGGTAAATGCTTTCTCTAAGCCAGCAAAGGGGTCCTGTTGGCGTGAAGCTGGGGTGCTCGATGGTGTCTCCGTCTCCTCCTCATGCGCAGAGCCTTCATGTGGTTGCGTCTCAACAGTCTGCGACTCGCCACTGTGGATTATTGGTGGAATCCTAGCCTCTGGTTGGCTGGTACCTGCCTCGGCAGAAGCGTCAGAATTGGTCTCTGCAGTAAAAGAAATGAGGGTTGCAATTTTAAAATTATGACACTGGTATGGCTTCATATAGTATCTTGGTCTTTTTAATATCTAATCCAAAAATTGACAAATTGCAGCTGGTGGGATGCGTATGACCCCGATTCCACTTTTGTGTCCCCTCAAGCCCCCATTACTCTCCCAAATTAAAAAAACTGGCACAATTATCATTTAATTCTGCCCCAAACCACAGAAAACCTGCCAACACATGAAACCATGCAAAATTACTCTCATCCTGGTAATCTGTACTATCCCCCTTATGCCTCTGTGTTCCTCTACAGCCCTTAGCAAAATAGGGATAGGAAGTAGCGAGTACATTTCTATACTGCTTATCAGTGAACTAAGAACTCTCTAAGTGGTTTACAATATGTAAGCCAATTGCCTCCAATAAACTGGGTTACTCATTTTACCAACCTACAAAAGGATGGAAGGCTGAGTCTTTGAGCTCGCCTCTAGGATCGAACTAACAACGTTGTGGCTGCAGTACTGGCATTTCACCGGGGCACCACCAGGGGTCCTTAAAAGTGATGTGTAGTCACTGCTGTACAGGAAAACAGAGGTATTGAGCTTTGCTGTGTGTGTATGTCTGGGGGCATGTGGGGGGTTAGGGTAAAACTGCGCCCCAGGTTCCAAACAGTTGATCCCCAATCTAAACAGCCTTAACAATTGTAATGAAGAAATTAGGATTATTTATTAAAGCTCTTTTTGATCAAGGTGAGAATCATGCAGACTTCCAGAAGATATTGGACTGCAGCTCCCAGCATTCCTTACCTTTAGATATGTAGCTTGGGATGCTGGGAGTTACAGTGAAACCACATCTGAAGGTGCTACACATTCCCTTCAATTTTAATATTAAAGGACTCCCCCGCCCCTTTTTTTTTCACTTAGTGGAGCCAAAGTTCTTCAGAAAACCAAATTATTATTATTAATTTAGACTAATTTGGTTTTAAAGTTAATATGTACTGCACACTCATATACTGGAAACCATCCAAGACAGCTACTCCTCTCAAACTGGCTACCAATATGTTGTTATTAATCATTGACAACTGGAAAAGAATCAATGAATGCTTGGTACCAGCTTTCAGCCTTTCCTTCTTCCAGCTTAAAAACAAAACAAATAACCCTGTGAGGATCCAAGATTTGGGTCTGTCCAGGATATTTTTCCGCCTAAAGCCAAGCAACAAATGGTCCCCCCACCTACAAATTTTGGAAAACAGATTTTAACCTGAGGAAAGCGCAGGCTCCTTCTCTGTGCCTGAGCATGGTTCCTGCTGCTGGGCAGCTGAGGTTGTGGGTGGCTGCTCTGCCTCTTCTTCATTCATAGAGTCCTCCCGTGACTGGGCTTCGGCAAGGTTTGGTGACTCAGTGGTCTGTGCTCCTCCTGGGGTGGCCCTCTTCATCTGGCCAGCAAGCCCCTCGGCAGCAACATCTGCAGCAACTGCAGCGGCCGCAGCAAGGCCTATGAGAAAGAGAGAGGCGGGCACTGCAACTAAGGAATTACATTGCTGGCATAGCTTCTCCCTGGCATCCCTTGCTTTCTTAATACCCCAATCAGGAGTTGCTCAAGGTCACCCAGTGGTTTTCTCTTGACTGAACAGGTATTTGAACCCTGGTCTCGAGAACCTCAGGGTGCATCTACAATGCAGAATTAATTCAGTTTGACACCACTTTGTCATGGCTCAACACTATGGAATTCTGGGAACTGTAACTGTGTGAGATATTAGTCACAGAGTTCTGGTCCCACAACATATTATAAATCCAGGAATCTTCATTAAGTCTGCAGTGTGGCAGGAACTTCTGTATAAAGCAGTTTTCTATGTCTATAATACCCAAAAGATACTAAATCCTGTCTGATTTTGGAAGCTAAGCAGGGTCAGCCCTGGTTAGCAGTTGGAGGGGAGACCACCAACAAAGACCAAATGCTATAGGCTAATTTTCAGAGGAAAGAATTGTCAAAACCACCTCTGAGGATTCCTTGCCTAAGAAAATGCTTTAAAATTCATGGGATCTCAGTACGTGGGCAGGCAACTTAAAGGCGCACACGAATACACACACACACACACACACAAACCAATAATATCAAAAATAGTGCAAATTGTGCCCCCACCCACCCCCAAGACAGCGAAGATTTTAACCTGTAAGGCCACGCTTCTTTGCCTTTTTTAAACTTCTGATTACTCTCAGCATCCCAGGGTGTGCTCTCTGAAGAGGAAGAAGAGAAAAACATTAATCCAAGAGGGGAGGGGAAATCTTGCTGACAAGCATTGCACAATCTGAAACATAAAATAGACAAACATGTTTTAAATCATGACTGCTTCTCAGAGGGACAAAATGTAAAGTATTTAAATCATATTTTAAATCACTAGTAAGTAAGATTCTATTTTATCATCATTATTAAAAGGAAAAGTACACTGCTGTTATTCTTAATACCTATTCAGAAATGTAGGTATTGGCAGAACATAGGTACATGCATTTATTCAGAACTGTTGTCAGATTTATTTTAAATCCACTTCAAAGGGGATCTCTTGCATTCTCCGCCTCTTTGTTCAGATCTACCACACCTCCCCCAATTCTCTATCCACTGACCTTTTCTACTTTTGCATTTTGACAGAAACAAAAGTGGATGTGTATGTGTATATGACAGAGAGAGAGAGAGAGAGCTTCATGTAGACCACCTCCAGAATAGGACTGATGAGATTTACCTCTTATTGATATAAACTACCATTAACATATTCAGAGATCATAATTTTGTTAACTGTCATCAAGTTCACTTCAGATTAAGGGAACCCTATGATCCCATTCGGATCCATCAGCCTCCTGGGGCGGACTATCCTAATATGACCCCCACCCCTGCAGAAGTTTCAAGTCCCAGTGTGTTTAAACCTGACCAGATAACGGGGTTGATAAGCTCAGGTCTTGCAAACTCAAGGCAGATGTGGTTCCTTTAATTGAGTATATCCACCTGTAATGTTGTCTTCCTCTTTTCCTACTGCCTTCTACCTTGCCAAGCATTACTGTCTTTTCCAACAAGCCCTGTCTTCTCTTGGTATGTCCAAAATACGGCAGCCTCAGTTTAATCATCTTGGCTTCCATGAAAGTTCAGGCTTGATTTGGTCCCAGACCCATTTATTCGTCTTTTTTTGGTCGTTCAATGGTAGCACCATGGTGGGAGATGACAATTAGATAACTATATATAGCTACATTAGATTACAGATAGATACAGACATTAGATAATATTTAATTAGTAGTATTAATGACATTCCTTAAAATATGCTGTTTTTACTGTTTTAAGAAAAAAATAATGTCCATTTCAAAAACTCTAATTTAACTGTTTAAAAAATCTGATGCAAATAAATAAAAACTAAAACACAAACTACTATGTTAATCTACCCTGGCAGCAACCTCAATTAAAATTTGGTCAAGATAGTCATCAGACGTAATCCTTCATTTCTTTCTATGTTACGCTTTCCAGTGTGGAAAAAAGCCCATTTATAAAACAAACAAGTTTTAAACTATGTGTTGGGGTTTTTTGTGGGGTTTTTTTTTTTTGTATTAATGCTTTAATGAAAAGAAAAGAATGCTGACTATTGCATGAATACTGTGCAACATTATTTTATCTATTAGAAAGCTTGGTCAAGCATGTTTTAATGCTTTCTAACATTAACAATCCAAAGTTATTAAGCTTTGAGATGCTTTACACCTTTCAATAAAATTTTGGGAATTATATTGGCAAGCTGGCTGCCTATACACAGGTCTATAGGACTGCACTAGTATAGGACTCAATCACAAAATTAAGTAGCAAAATGCAGTTCAGATGGTATGGCCACTAGCTTAAATAATAATTCTTTTAAAATGTTTTAAAATGCAAGTTGTTTTGGTTAACTTTATGTCAACTGAAGGATTTGTTTCTGAAATGCTTTTCTTGCACTATAAAATAAAGTGATTAAAAAGAAGCAACTGACACTGGATTGAAAGAACCGCACGGGCCATCCCAGTCCAACCCCCTTTCTGCCATGCAGGACACTCTCAGTCATATCCCTCAGATGGCCATCCAGTCTCTGTTTAAAGACCTCTAACGAAGGAGACTCCACTACTCCATGGGAGTGTGTTCCACTGTCAAACAGCTCTGTCAGAAGTTCCTCCTCATGTTAGGTGGAATCTCTTTTCCTGTAGCTTTGCATCCATTGTTCCTGTCCTATTCTTCTTGAGTAGCGAGAACAAACCAGCTCTTCCTCCTCATGACATCCTTCAAATGTACTTAACAGGGCTATCTATCACCTCTTCACCGTCTCTTCTCCCCCCCCAGGCTGAACCATCTCCGCATCGCCTAAGTCATTCCCCTAGGGCATTTTTTCCAGACCCTTCACCATTTTTAGTCAAACCCTCCTCTGGAGGTTCCTCCAGTTTTTTCAACATCCTTGTTTGAAAAACTTGCTAAGCTGGTAGATCATTTTGAATTCTGATCTTTCCTCTGGGGTAATTAGCGGCTACTCTTACTGTCTAAGTGTAGTGTCATCGTGCTGATTTGTAAGTATGCCCTGGCTATTCACGTTACGTGATAAAGAGGTTTGAGTACAATGGAGTATAGAGATATGATGAAAATAGAACAGTTTGTTAGTGGAAGTGTGGGAAGCGTTGTATTAGGCAAAATACAAGTAAAGATAATGGTAGGTAGGATAAGGAGACTCGGTCGAGGATACCCGGGACACATGCATATTTTGGCTGCCCTGATTGGTTTTCGATCGGCGGAGCTGGTGGAGGTCAGGTTTGTTTTTATGTGAGATATTTTTGTATATGTACTGAATACTTTCGTATTGTGTTTAATATGTGCGTACTAGTGGTGTTGTGTTATGTATTGTGTCTGCATTGTATCCTTTTAAAGTTTTAAAGCTGTGGTCCTCCAACATCTCCAGGAAGCTAATGACCTCCATGCCCTACCTTGTAATACTGAACAATTCAGAGGATGCATGAAAGTTCTTCCTAATATGTAGGTGAAAATTCTTTCTTTGTAATTGAATCCACGGTCTCTCTCATCCTAGAGTATCAGAAAATAAGTTGTGTGCCAACCCTATATCAGTGCTTCTTCTTAAGCTATCTAGATGTGATAAAAACCCACCCCCTGAAATATCCAGATCGGTGTCATATTTGTGTCCCTTTGACAGCAAGGTCTTCTCTTTCTTTTTCAGAAACTCTCCAGGGACTGGTAGTCAACAGCTCAGGGTAACACAACTTACTCCCTAAGTAATTCCTCATAGGGCTTTGCTTCCAGATCTTGTAACCATTTTGATCACTTTGTCGGACACATTCTAGCCTGGTCCATATCCTTCTTGAACCCTGGTTTCCAGAACTGGACACAATACGGAGCCCTATTAGTCATTGGTGTTTTGGTTCCAGACAGCTTGGATACCAAAATCTGTGGATGTTCAAGTCCCACATACATATGTCAGTGTAGTAATGTGCTGAGAGCCATGTGGATAGTGTTTGATTGTTTGGACTACAACCTGGAAGACCAGGGTTCAAATCCCAGCTGGCCTGAAACCCACTGGGGACCTTGGCCAAGTCCCATTGCCTCAGGGGAAGGCATTGGCAAACTCCCTCTGAACAAATCTTGCAAGAAAAAACCCCCATGATAGGTTGAAAATAACTGAAGGCACACAACAAGTAAAATGGTGTCCCTCAGACAACAAAAGAACATAGGACAGGTTTGCTTACCTGTAACTGTTTTCTTTTGAGTGGTCATCTGCGAATTCACATGAGTATTCCTGCACAGGCGCAGAGTACCCATTTGTTGTTGATTTGCAGAGACACAAAGAAGAAACAAGTTTTCCTTTTGGATTTTTGTGGAGGGAAGATTTTTGAGCATGGAGGGTTGGATCTGGGGATGCAAAGGATCGACTGCATTCCAGTGAGAAATAACAAAGATAAATAGAAGATATGTGTTATTTTATGTTGCCATAGATCAGATCTAAAGCAAGGGGTGAATGGAGACCATGCATGGGGAATAGATCCTTCTTTTAGAGAACTAGAAACTGGGGTGAGGAGGCAGAATCTTAAAAAATTATTGGCTTTCTTTTTTAGAAAGTGGCGGGTCGCAGATGAAGGATGGTAGAAACTACTGTTGACATTTTACACATGCTTACTATCGTATGTCTCTGTCTAAGGTATGAGATCTGCTATAGTATTTCAGATTTAGGACCAGAACCTGTAATGGGTTTTTTTGTGGCAGGGTTTGTACGATGGGGGTTTTCTATTGCATGCTTGAGGATGAGAGAAGTAGTGACTTCTCCAAGGTCACCCAGAGGTTTCCAGTCAAGGGGGAACTTGAACCGTGTTGCCTAGTCCTACTGCAGTACTCAAACTATCATGATATGGCTACTAGACTAACATATAAACATGTAAGAAGAGCAGCTGGGGTGCATTGGAGCTGTGAGACTCAGCTACATATAATGGAAAATCAAATTTTCCCTGCCAAGAATCAAATGGACGCTGTAGTTGCTTTCTCGTCCCAATTTTTCAAAACTGACTAAAACAGGTACGTTCCAAAACGTATCTGAATGCTACCAGCCAGTGAAGGGGAGTAGTTGCCAGGAGCAGGCATCTATGAAAGTTGAAGAAAAATTGGCAAAGATATCCTATAAAATAATCGCTGTCCAGATGAAGATGACCTATTGTTTTTGGGCCCAACGCCAACAATTAAATCCAAGTGAAAAGCTGTATACATTGGTGGTGTTGCAGGTGGAAAATACAGTACAACCACCCCTATTTGCAGGATCGGTACTGCAGTTTCCACTTACCTGCAAATAAATAAAATTAAAAAAATATCTCAGGCAATTTTTCTGGTACCGTTCAATGCGATTCTTGTATACTTCCATTGGAAGTTTGATCACAGAGTTGTGCTGGAGGACACAGAAATGTCTAGAGATGTTCTTTTTTAAGGAATCTCTAGTGTATCCCTGTGTCTTTATGGTCACTTGCTATTCGAGAAGTCATTCATTTCAATAGGGTTGGCTATTATCCATGGTTCAATTTTTCCATGTAAGTCCTATGAATGTATGATCCATGATATGGGCAGGGACTAAAGGAAAGGTTGCTCCTTTGCAGGGTTGCCAAAATGTAGGGGGGTGGTGCTCAGCTGCCATGAACTAGCCAAGGAAGCCAGTTTGTCAAAGATGACTCCATGGTCACGTGGCCAGTCATGACTGCATGGGAACGCTGTTTACCTTCCCACTGAAGGTCCTACCTAGTTCTCTAGTTGGTACGTTTACAATGCTTTTGAATGCTGCTAGGTGGGCAGAAGCTGGGACTAGTGGATAGGAGCTTCACTCAATCAGGCGGTGCTGTGGGTATCAAATTGCTGACCTGCTGATCGTTGCAATTGTTAGAGTCAGCATCTTTAACTGTTGCGCCACTGTGTCCCGTGTAGGGCCATACTGTACACTAAATAAGAAAAGTGCTGAGAAAAATGGGAAGAGAGCAAACATGCCGATGGTATAGAACACACCTAGAAAAATGTAAAGATACGGTGTGAATCGCAGCCAAGGGCCAACCTCCCAACCCTCTCAGTGGGTCACCTGTTGCAGAATGTTTCTCGTTTCTGAGGATTCTAAGGTGCTTGTGGGAATATTTGGTGGTTGTTTTCACACATTTGTGATGGGACTTTCGTGTGTATTTTGGGGGCCAAAAATTGCCACTTTTTAAAAAAGAGGAGGTAGGGAGAAATTCACTGGAATAAAGTGGCAGGGAGCTTCAGGAGCCAAAGGGGGGGCTAAGGGCAAAGCACCCTGGCCAAAAATAATAAAAAAATTGAATAGGCACACCAAAGGAACGGAGTAGCAAGTTTATCCATAGGATTAATAATATGATAATGGCATAACAATATGCCCCAGTCCTTCCCACCCCACACCTTCCAAGATATCAATTCCCCAGAGCAATGCACATAATTCATTTTAAAACTCAAAAAAGAAAAGAAAACCCCTAAAGAGGCTGGTTGTTAAAATAACCAGCGCCTATTCTGGCCTGTCAGGAGGACCAGCTGCTCAAGAGCTCATCGGACAAGGAGTGTCTCTTGACAGTCATGACTTGTGCCGCCTGTGCTGAAAGCTGTTCGATGGCTGCACTCGAGGCATATCCCGGTGTTGTACGCAGGAAACTCTGCATGACACGGGGAAAGGCATGGAGCAAGGACACCTCTCTGCTGGGGGACTTCAGTACGCCCACTTCCCGTCCACAGAGTCCTCATTGGCCGACTTCTTGCCCTGGGGCTGGATGTTGAAGAAGTCCTCTTCCAAAATGAATTCTTCTGGATCTTGCTCTCCAAAGATGTTCCCTGGCTCTTCAACTGTGCCCTTTATCTCAGCTTTCAACAAGGCTTCCATCATGTACCCGTTAGGACAGCGGATTTGGCAACACAAATTAGAGGAAACAATGGAAATTCCTTCCCCTCCCTTCCATGCATTTTTGGAATGGATTGTTATCAGAATGTAGTGAAAGCCATTCTCCTTGAGAGCCAACTGGCATATGTGGGCCTAGATCTGGGGAAAATCCTGACCCTGCCTCCCTGTGGGCCACATTGGTGGTGACTGAGAGTGAAGGGAGTGTCATTTGATTTCCAATTGCCATTTTCACCTAGCGTTGGTCCAAAACAAGACTTCTGGAGAGGTAAGAATGCTAAATCACCACAATATGGGTGGCTTGATAGCATTGGAGTCATTACCGGCAACCCCTCTCCGATCCAAATGGAGAGCTTTGGGGCCTATAAAACACAGTAGAATAGCCACAGCCACCACACTTGCCCCTTCCTGGTCTAGTAGAATTCTTTCAATTTTTTTTTTCTTAGAAGAACGTAAAGTGAAAAAAGATTCTTTTCTTAAGAGAATGGTGCACTGCTGTCTGATGGTAACGAGAATTGCTGGAACCTCTGGCTGAGAGGTAACTGGCGTCATCCTGGCCAGCACACTGTGTCTCACAATGACATATAATAATGCCATGAGGCAAGTGGTTGCATATCTTGGAGGTGAAAGGGTTGGTATCCTAAGCAAGGCTGCACACAGTTCTAAACAGCTAAGAACAGATGGCTGTGAGCACACAAGTGCGTCAAGGAGGTTCCAGAATGAGGCCCTCAGGGTTGGATGGGGAGGTAGAGTCATGGCTGTGCAATAGAAAAGGCACAGCTGTGCCATTTGTTATGCAGTGGTGCAATCCAGTTCTGCGCATAATGACAAAGAATGTTCAATTTAAGCTATACAAAATGTGGTAAAAGGTCTAGAAGCTATTGCCCTATGAGGAGCCAACTTAGGGTTGTACGTGGGAGAGAAGGTAAAGAAGTGAAAGTCATTTGGGTTAAAGCAAGGTTTAAACAAGCAAACCTGCCTCATGGCCCACTTTCTTGGGACCCACCTGAGGGGCTCTCCTTCTTGCCTTACCTTTTGCCTGGGCTGTTCTGGGCTGATTCCAACCAGTCTACTTTGAAGCGAGGGTGCAGGCAGGCCGCCAGCAGAAGTTTTCTTGTCCTCCCAGATATGTGCAAATCGTTGTCGAGGGCTTTCCGTACCCCCTTCAAGAGGGAAGACAGTAGGTGTATCGGCCAGACTCCTTCTCCAAGCCCTGGAGCTTGCGGCCAGGTTGTAGAGAGTGGGAAGCAGGTACCCCATGAACATGCCACTGTCCTGCTGCGATGTGTCAAGGGCTTGGGCCAGTGGCCCCCATGACCTCTTGTGTTCCTGCAGAGCCAAACCCTCGGCTGGTGTGGATTCTCTCCAGTCGAACACGGTCCATGATGGCTTCCAGTTTCATTGGCACACTCGAGAGGAGCTACTTAGCTGCTTCAGGGCCTCAAAAGTGGAGTGCCACCGAGTCTTGTCCGGGCACCATCAGATACACCCTATTGCTTGTGGATGTACTCCGCCACCTGTTTCCGACTGCCTCTGTGCCTGGCCCATAGCTTGCTGCACTTTCCCATCAAGGAACAAAAATGTTTCCTGAAAGGACCCAGAGGACATTTGGGGAGGACTTCGGCAACTATAGCTTGGCCTCTTGGTGTGGCCACTAGATTGAGGGTGTGGCTTGCACACTGCTGGTGGGGGCAAGCCAAAATCGTTCTGAGTCCCCTGCTTCTTCTTTTGCCTTGTTCCCCACGTTCAGCATCTCAGAGATGGGTACAAACTCCACCTCTGTCTCCTCCTCATCGGTATCTTGGTCATCACAGTGACGGTGTCATCATCATCGTTGTCGTCATCGCATCATCTGTCACGTGTCATCATTGTCATCTGTACTTGGTCTGCTGCATCTGGGTCCTTGGCCTCAAAAAACCGAAATGCCTTTACAAAGTTGAAGCCATTGTGTGGTGGTGCACACAACTTTTGCCATGGATCTTGTATTCTGCGTAAACTTTGCACAACTGTTTTCTCGAGAGATTTGTGTAGGTGTGACGCCCTGTCAGTCGCTTGCAGGCCAAGGCCCCAAACTCACGCTCCAGAGTCGTTGAGCTGATCCATGTGGCTGTGACCCCCAGGAAACGCCTCTTGCCATAGCCCAGCAATCAGCAGTGGTTGCCACATTCCACAGCCCCCAGCCTCCTCAAGAGTCTTTTCCCGCATACAGCCATTCTCTCTGATGCTGTCCTCAGGTGTCTTGGAGCACATGATGGTGAGGCACTTTTGGCAGACCGAGGCGGACCAGCCCGACAAAGGAGGCCGGTCCACGTGTGAATGGCAAGTCTCGTCCACAATGAAATCCATGATTTTCCGGTCAAGAATCTTCTGGGTGACTGCTCTTTGCCTGATCCCCACCTCTCAGAGTGGCCTGCTGCTGCTGTTGCTTCAACATCTTAATTGAAGGGGGTCAATCGCATCATCCACAGCTCTTAAAAAACCCACGCTTCTTCCCCTTGCCTGCTTTTCAGCTGCTCCCATTTTTTCGGGGTGTGCTTTCTATGGAAGAATGAGGGGAAAGTATTAATTGTAGGGGAGAAAAGGAGATGGTCCTTGCAACTATATTGAGACCAACATATCTAGTTAACAAATGCAGTCACAGGAAACAACACAACAATCCTTCATTCTTCACTTACGAGACTGGTATGTCCAACACTCACCTCCAAATGTTTCCTCAAGTTAGTGGCTGAGTTAACCGCTGAGCTCATTTTGATCACTGGCAGGCAGTAGTTGCATTGCACAACACGCTTCCCCCTTTCTGGCGCACAAAGGTAAATGCTTTCTCTAAGCCAGCAAAGGGGTCCTGTTGGCGTGAAGCTGGGGTGCTCGATGGTGTCTCGCTCCTCCCTCATGCGCAGAGCCTTCATGTGGTTGCGTCTCAACAGTCTGCGACTCGCCACTGTGGATTATTGGTGGATCCTAGCCTCTGGTTGGCTGGTACCTGCCTCGGCAGAAGCGTCGAATTGGTCCTCTGCAGTAAAAGAAATGAGGGTTGCAATTTTAAAATTATGGACACTGGTATGGCTTCATATAGTATCTTGGTCTTTTAACATCTCTAATCCAAAATTGAGACAAATGCAGCGGGTGGGATGCGTATGACCTCGATTCCACTTTTGTGTCCCCTCAAGCCCCCATTACTCTCCCAAATTAAAAACTGGCACAATTTCATTTATTCGTGCCCCAAACCACAGAAAACCTGCCAACACATGAAACCATGCAAAATTACTCTCATCCTGGTAATCGTCTATCCCCTTATGCCTCTGTGTTCCTCTACAGCCCTTGCAAAATAGGGATAGGAAGTAGCGAGTAATTTCTATACTGCTTATCAGTGAACTAAGAACTCTCTAAGTGGTTACAATATGTAAGCCAATTGCCTCCAATAAACTGGGTTACTCATTTTAACCAACCTACAAAGGATGGAAGGCTGAGTCTTGAGCTCGCCTCTAGGATCGAACTAACAACGTTTGTGGCTGCAGTACTGGCATTTCACCAGGGCACCACCAGGGTTCCTTAAAAGTGATGTGTAGTCACTGCTGTACAGGAAAAACAAGGTATTGGAGCTTTGCTGTGTGTGTGGTATGTCTGGGGGCATGTGGGGGGTTAGGGTAAAACTCGCCCCAGGTTACAAACAGTTGATCCCCAATCTAAACAGCCTTAACAATTGTAATGAAAAAATAGGATTATTTATTAAAGCTCTTTTGTCAAAGGTGAGAATCATGCAGACTTCCAAGATATGTGGACTGCAGCTCCCAGCATTCCTTACCTTTAGATATGTAGCTTGGGATGCTGGGAGTTTACAGTGAAACCACATCTGAAGGTGCTACACATTCCCTTAATTTTAATATTAAGGACTCCCCCCCCGCCCCTTTTTTTTTTCACTTAGTGGAGCCAAAGTTCTTCAGAAAACCAAATTATTATTATTAATTTAGACTAATTTGGTTTTAAAGTTAATATGTACTGCACACTCAATACTGGAAACCATCCAAGACAGCTATCCTCTCAAACTGGCTACCAATATGTTTGTTATTAACATTGACACTGAAAAGAATCAATGAATGCTTGGTACCAGCTTCCAGCCTTTCCTTCTTCCAGCTTAAAAACAAAACAAATAACCCTGTGAGGATCCAAGATTTGGGTCTGTCCAGGATATTTTTCCGCCTAAAGCCAAGCAACAATGGTCCCCCCCACCTACAAATTTTGGAAAACAGATTTTAACCTGAGGAAAGCGCAGGCTCCTTCTCTGTGCCTGAGCATGGTTCCTGCTGCTGGGCAGCTGAGGTGTGGGTGGCTGCTCTGCCTCTTCTTCATTCAAGAGTCCTCCCGTGACTGGGCTTCGGCAAGGTTTGGTGACTCCAGTGGTCTGTGCTCCTCCTGGGGTGGCCCTCTTCATCTGGCCAGCAAGCCCTCGGCAGCAACACTGCAGCAACTGCAGCGGGCCGCAGCAAGGCCTATGAGAAAGAGAGAGGCGGGCGAAAACTAAAACTGTAATATGAGAGTGAAGGATTACAACTAAACAAAGGGAGGAAGCTTGAAAATATGGAATTGGTGTACTACTTTTGAGCAGTTTGAGACAGGAGGTTAATTAAATATTTAGTAGGAATGACCAAAGAGGAACAAAGAAGGAAGTCAGAATGAATGGATTAAAAGAGAGAGAGAACGAAGGGAAGAGTAGGTATTACAAGAGTGAAGGTTGTAGTATGTTGGAAGAGTAGGAGGAAGAATGAAGACGGATGTACTCATCCCTCCACATTTGCGGCTTTGACTTTTGCAGATTTGATTATTCACAGTTTTGATTAATATGTTCTCTCTAGTAATATCTAAAAGTTGCGCTGAAAGACCTAGAGATTCCTAGAGAGTACACTCCACTGGGCATTTGTAGCTCCTCCAGAGCAATTCTGTGGTGAGTGTCTGGCAGATGTTGACCACAGAGATGCACTGGAGGACCTAGAGATCCCTAGAGAGGTGTTCTCTTAGGAAAAGAATAGTGCTTTTGTTATTTGCATTTTCCCCACATTCACGGAGGTCCTGTGCCCCTAATCCCAGCAAATGTGGAGGGACAAGTGTTAGACTGGATCACTTTGAGTTTGTAAATACTGATGAAGTGGACAAGCTTCTAGAGAAGGTAAGGAGGACAACGTGCCCCCTCAATCCTTGCCCATCATGGCTGACCGTCCAGGGTGGGGATGCATTAAGAACATTATTATAATCCATAATTAATGCATCCAAATTAAAACAAGCAGTGGTTAAACCGCTCTTTAAAAAACCCTCCCCAGACCCCTGGTGAGAAATAACCATAGACCGGTCTCCCTTTTACCATTCTTGGTCAAAGTGATTGAGAGGGCAGTTGCCCTCCAACTCCAAGCTGTCTTGGATGAAGCCGATTATCTAGACCCATTTCAAACTGGCTTCAGGGCGGGATACGGAATAGAGACTGCCATGGTCGCCTTAGTGGATGATCTCCGTCTGGGCATCGACAGGGGAAGTGTGGCCCTGTTGGTGCTCTTGGACATTTCAGCGGCCTTCGATACCATCGACCATGGTATCCTTCTGGAGCACCTAAGGGAGTTCGACTCCATTGCTACCTCTCGGGCAGATTACAGATGGTGAGGCTGGGGGACAGCTGCTTTTCTAAAAGAGAGCTGACAACTGGCGTCCCTCAGGGCGCCATCCTGTCTCCCATGCTGTTCAACATTTACATGAAGCCGCTGGGTGAGGCGTTACTAAAGATGGCATCTCTCCTCTGAATGCTTGCCTGGAGTCAGTAATGGGCTGGATGAGGGGCAACATGCTCAAATTGAATCCAGAGAAAATGAAGGTACTCATAACAGGTACCCTAGGTCTGGGGAAGGAAATTTGTCAATCTGTCCTGGACATGGTCACACTTCCCCTAAAGGATGAAGTTCACACTTTGAAAGTACTCGTGGACTCGTCGCTACAATTGTCAACTCAAGTGGATGCGAAAGCCAGGAGTGCTTGGTACCAACTTCAATTGATATGCCAACTGTATCACTACCTGGACCGAAAGGACCTTGAAGCAGTGGTACATTCTCTGGTAATCTCTCATCTTCATATCTGTAATGCGCTCTACATGGGGCTACCCTTGTACCAAGTTCAGAAACTTCAATTACTCCAAACTATGACAGCTAGACTGGTCACCGGTTCTTCAAGGTTTGACCATATAACACCAGTCATGAAAGACCTTCATTGGCTACCGATTAGCTTCCAGGCGCAATACAAGGTGTTGGTTATTACCTATAAAGCCCTACATGGCTTGGGCCCGAGTTACTTACGGGAACACCTTTCCCTACATAATCCGCCCCACACTCTCAGGTTATCAGGGAAAAATCTGCTGGAATTACACTCAACTAGACTAAATTCAACTTCTCAAAGAGCTTTCGCAGCAGTGGTCTTAAATTGTGGAACAGCCTCCTGGAAAAGATCAGTCTTATTACCTCCTTGGAGGCTTTAAAAGGGCAGTTAAGACGGATCTCTTCCGGTGAGCCTCCCCCCCCCCCCCCCGCCCAATCTTCTATAAGAAATATTGTCCCATTCCTTTGTTTAGGATTAGAACATTCTATCCCACCGTTGCTTTGATTGTATTGTTTTAATTGTTAAATGCTATATATCTGGTTGTACTTTTATTGTATATATATATACCGGGTTGTAATCCCACCTTGATCCACCTGGAGAGGTGGGAAAATATAAATTATTATTATTATTATTATTATTACTATTGAGGAACAAAGAAGGAAGTCAGAATGAATGGATTAAAAGAGAGATGAAATAAAGGGAAGAGTAGCTATTAGAAGAGTGAAGGTTGTAGTACACTGAAAGAGTAATAAGAAGGATGAGGAAGGATGTAGTATGTTATGAGGGTGAGAGCAAGTGATGGAGGTTGGAAGAAGGGGTGGAATGGGATGATATTGGAAGGAACTGGAAGATTATAGAATCCTAGAGCTGGAAGAGACCGCAAGGGCCATCCAATCCAACCCCATTTTGCCATGCAGGAACTCTCAGTCAAAGTATCCCCGACAGATGGCCATCCAGTCTCTGTTTAAAGACCTCTAATGAAGGAGACTCCACTACACCTGAGGGAATGTGTTCCACTGTCAAACAGTCCTTTCAGGAAGTTCCTCCTAATGTTAACAGTGTGAGTACGATAATCACTTGAAAGGGAAGGGGCGGCAAGGGCCCTCACTCCAACCCCCTGCCATGCAGGAAACACACCTAAAGCAATTTCAGATCTACAAGCAAAAGATAAGTGCAAAACAGAATTTAAAAAAAATTGTGGTAGGTTTGGGGGCATTGGGGCCACATGTGGCCCATGGGAATATTCCCCCACCTGTTATATGGCAAACAAGGGGCCTACCCAGAGAAGCAAGACGGCTACAGCTCCACAGTTCGCCTCTGTAATCTCGGCCTGCGAGCCCTCTGCCCTGGATCGAATAGCACCAAGTCCGGCTCATGGAAGGCAGTGAATGCACAGCCATCTCCTCAAAGGACTCTATACCCTGAAAGAAAACCATAAACACAGTAATTAGCAGACAACACAGCAGTTCCAAAAGGAAGAAGGGGTGAGAAGCTGCAGGTTCTCCTTGGGATCTTGCGCCCCTCTGAGAAATACCTCTGTCCCTAGCAAATAACTCTTGGTCTGAAATTGGGCAGCTTTCCAGCAAAGAAATGGAAAGTTGCAGGAGGTCAGACTTCTTCCCTTCCCTTATCTGTGGAGTTCCCCAGGGCTCTGTTCTGGGTCCCCTTCTGTTTTCTCTCTACACGCTGTCCTTAGGAAACTCATTGCTCTTTTGGTTTTCCTACCATCTGTATGCTGGACGACACCAGTTGTATTTTTCACCCCTGACCTTTCTCCAAGGCTTGAACAGCAAGTTTCATCTTGTCTCACAGTGGATGTGCCATTGGTGTTTGAAGCTCAACATGTCCAAGACGAAGCTTCTTGTCTTTCCTCCTAAGTCCACCCTTCAACACTCCTTTTCTGTCTCGTGGACAACATTCTATTCAACCAGTCCAGCAAGCCAGCAGTCTGGTTTTATCTTTGACTCTCTCTCTGTCAGGTATCCCTCAGATCCAGACCACAGCCAAGGCTTGTAGATTCTTTTTATACACATTGCCAAAATCCCGACCAATCTCTCCCCTCTACTGCCAAGATCCTGGTACTGCCCTGTGATCTCACGACTGAGTACTGTAACGCCTCCTGGCTGGGCTTCATCTTTCTCACTTCTGTCCTTTAATCTCTGTCCAGCATCAGGGCACCATTATCACTTCCCCCCACCGCTCTGACCACATTTCTCCCGTGTTGGCATCCTTCAGGGCTTCCCCTCCCTTTCGCATTCAGTATAAGCTCCTATTGTGGACGTTTAAAGCCCTCCATGGGCTGGCCCCTCCTTACTTACAGACTCTTTCTCCTCACCTTCCCACTAGGGCCCTCCGTTCTGGTAGTCAAGGTCTGCTGTCTCAGCCCAGGATTTCCTCTGCCCCATCCCAGACGCGCCCCTTTCACTTGCTGCCCCTCACTCCTGGAACCTTCTTCCCCCACAGCAAGAGCCATCACTTCTTTAACCAGCTTCAAACGGAGTTGAAAACCATCCTGTTCAGAGAAGCCTTCCCAGGCATTGCATAATTGTCGCTTACTATTTGATGTGCT
>NC_056523.1:5197462-5202908 GCF_019175285.1 Sceloporus undulatus
GTTCTTTTGGTGCTTGTTTATCGAACCATTTCCTGTATTGCTATGTAGTGTATATGTATTATCCTATTTGAGAGTATGTATTTTCCCTGGAAGAAGATTAACCATCCATTATGAAGCCAAGTCCTCCCTCCAGTTCATCTGCCTTGGTCCAGGCCTTGGAGGTAGAGAGGAACTGCTGGACCTCTTACCCTTTCCCTCCACCACTCCCTTCTCCTTCTGTGTCATGTCTTTTTAGATTGTAAGCCCGAGGGCAGGGAACTGTCTAATTAAAAAGATTGTATGTACAGCACTGTGTAAACTTACAGCGCTTTATAAATAAAGGTTAATAATAATAATAATAATAATAATAATAATAATAATAATAATAGCAAATCTCTTTCCAGCCAAGGAGACTTGCTAGGAACAGAGGTCTTTTAGATCCAAGGAGACCTGGAAAAGACAGATATTTTAGCCTTCATAAGAATCTGGCCTTTTCATTTCCTTGAGAGAAATCAATCTTTTTCCATTTCACTTCTGAACATAGATCAGAGTACAAGCTTGGATTTATATAAAGTGAGAATCTACAGAAACAAAACTCTGTGTATTACGTTTGAAAGGCTACCAAGAACAGCTGCTCCAAGTCAGGCTCAATTGGCATAATTTACATTACTCAGAATATCCTTATTCAGAGCGGAACGGGAACAACAAAGTAATCTCTGGTTTTCAAGCACATTTGTAAAAGCAAGACCATAGGCTTCCCTATATAGCCCCTTACCCAGTGCGGTGGCGCCTCCATCGCTCTCTCGCACACTCGTCCCAAACTAGTCTTATCTGATTCAGGGAAGGAATCCACAGTCAACTCTGATGAACTGAAACAGGAATGAGGAGCTCAGGCAAGAAAAGGGAGGAAGAGGGATTAGCAACAGGGAAGAAACAGGACAAGTAAAGATAATGAACCACTTTTCTCAAGATCCTTGGAGCTGTATCTCCTCCTAAACTTATTTGACTGTCCAAAACCTGCAACATATTCATGGCTGGGGCTTAGGCACTGAAGGTGAGAATTCAAGTCTGACATTGGAAAAAGGTGTCTCAGGCTTCCTCCTAGATGTTTCCCTGATCCTGATACCTTCCATTGTCCAGCCTGGGAGTTTACATGCCTGCAAAAGCTACTCCTGTTTTGCTCAGAGGGTAGGGCTTATGACTCAAGAAGGAGTCGCTAAACAAGCAAAAAATGCATAGTATTACAGTATCACTCTTTTACTATATAATAATGCTAACAACAATAATATGCATCTGAGGAAGTAGACTGAAGTCTATGAAAGTTCATGCTGCCAACTTCTTTATTTCAGTTAATCTCAAAGGTGCTACAGGGTAGCACTCTCTATGTACCGATTCTACAGACTAACATGGCTCTATCTTTGAACTCTAGCAATAATAATACCGAATATACTCGTTAATAAGTTGAAAAAATTAAGCCCAAATATGGCCTCCAAAATCCTAGGTAGACGTGTATATGGGTTAATACAGTAATACAGTACTTCTCTGTGAGCCTTGGGAAAGCTGTGGAGAACGGAGGAAGGAGAGAGAGGAGAGAAATCAGAGGTCTGTGTTCCCCATTTTGGAAGCCATCTGCTTTGGGAAAAGTTGTGGGGAAGGAATGGAAATCGGAGGTCTATGTCCCCTTTTTTGCAAGCCATCAGACTTGGGGAAAGTTGTGGGGAAGGGAGGGAAATTGGAGGTTTGTGTCCACATTTTGCATGCCCAGACTGTGGCCCTTGGGAGAGGTCCAGAGAGGGAGAAGGAGGGAGTGAAGTGGTGTTTCCCTCCTCTGTTTAGATCCTTTGTTACAAGCCCCAGGGTTTGACCCTCGACTTATCCATAGGTCATATCAAAATCTAAACTCTAAAACCTGCCCTCGACTTATACATGAGGTCAACTTATACACGAGCATTTGTGGTGATACTCTTTTTGCAATAATAAGAGACGGGGTCCTCCCAGGCAGTGGAACTCAACTTTTGTTGTTAATTTGCCAAAAAAATTCAGAAAGACATTTGGCAACTGACTGGTTTTTGAAGAAGGGACTTTTAACCTGGACAGGGAAGGAATGCTTCAAAGGTATAGCCGTGTTAGTCTGTAAAATCAGTATGTAAAGGGATCTTGTAGCACCCTTGAGACCAACTTCTTTCTTTCAGATAGTTTAAAAAGTGCTACGTTATTTCCTTACAGGAGGGAATGCTGTCCTTTGTTTCCTTTTACTTCTTAAACTAGAATCATATAATCTTATAGTTGGAAGGCACCCCAGGGGCAGTCCAGTCCAGCTCCCTGCCATGCAGGAATACACAACTAAAGCATTCCTGAAGAACAGTTATCCAACTCCTGTATACAGACTGCCAAAGACAGAGAATCCCACCACTCTCTGAAGGAGGCTATCCTACTATCAAAGAGCTCTTACAGCAAATAACTTTCCCCCAATATTCTCTTTACCTGCTTTTAATTAGCCTGTTGCTCCAATACAACTTGCTTCATGGTGCTTTACAGTACTGTGTTGTTATTTGGTCCTGTTTATTTATTTCTTATTCAAGTTGTGAGCTGTTTTGGGAGAACGGTGGGATAGAAATTAAAATAAAGAAACAGAAACACAGCATTGGAAAAGATCTCAAAAGCTCATCAAGTTCAACCTTCTGCCACGAGAGAAAGCCACAACTGTATAAAAGTTCCTTTACTATCTATCTATCTATCTATCTATCTATACATACACATACACACACATATATCATTTTTATTGGCCTGCTAATTGAATAGCTAGATAAAATTATTTTAGATAAAAATGATATACATCTGTATTGCACAAAACCTAAAATTGACAGTACGCTAACTAAATAGCTAGGTAAAAATGATTCTAGACAAAAATGGTGTGTATGTGTGTGTGTCTATCTATCTACCTATCTCTCTCTCTCTCTGTGTGTGTATTACACAAAAACTCAGATTGACAGCACCCTAGCTGAATACCTAGGGAAAAATGGCTGCAGATAAAAATGATCCTTATTTATATCTATCTATATATTATATGGCAGAAATGCTAAAACGTAGAGGGAAAAATGACTGCAGATAAAAATTATATACAGGTATACACACAAATATATATATATATACACACACACACATATGCTGCACAAAAGCTAAAACTGACAGCAATCTAATTGTATAGCTAGTTTACAAACTGATTTCAAAACAACAACCAACTCCAGACAACAGAACTTTTCTATAGAAGAAGACACTTATGTGAAGGACTATATATATATATAATCCCAGCAAAGGGCTTCTGGAGGGGAAGGGGGAAACCTCTAGCCCTCCTGGGCAGGGAAAAGGGGTGCAGGGGAACCCCAATGCACCCTTTTTTGGGTATGGAAACGCCCTCCCCTTGCCCAGATGAAACTGCCTCCTTCTTTTTCTATTTCTTCTATTCTGCCCCCCTATCCACAACTTGGTACGCTCCAAGCTCCCTTTTAGTCCCATTGGGAACTTACCACTTGGCCCTCTTGCGGGGGGGAGGGAGAGGGGCAAAAAAGTCTGTGATCCCAAACAGTACGGAAAGATCCTCCAGGCCTCTTCGTAGGGAGGGGCGGAGGAGAAGGCGGGACAGGAAGCCAGGCTTCTCCCTCCCCCTCTAGCCCTCCGGAACTCTTTGGGTTTTGGCGGAAGTCAGCAACTTCGCCGCCGCTCTAGCAATCCCGACTCTCTCATTTTAACCCTTCAATGGCTCCCTAAATATAAATAAACACACACACACACACACAAAACTTTGGTCCTTTCTGAAAATAATAATAATAACTTTATTAATAAGATTTATTATCAATATATTATTATTATTATTATTATTATTATTATTATTATTATTATTATTATTATATACCGCCTTCCCAAAGGATCAAGGCGGTTTACAAAATTACATAAGCAAATACGTAAAATGCATAAACAATGTACATAAGCAAATACATTAAAAATGCCTAAACGATGCGTAACATACACAAACTACAATTCCAACCCTTACCCCTTAATATCCCAAAATACAATCATCAAATTACAATTTAGATTCATTCAATATTTGAAATAGATAAAACTTCAACTCCCAGAAGCCCCCAGCCAGCTTGGCCAATGGTCAGGGATTCTGGGTGCTGGAGTCCAAAACACTGAGGCTCAAAGTTTGGGAACTACTGCAAAGAGAGGTGCTCTCATTTTAAGCCTTCGGTTGTTCCCCAAATTATTATTATTATTATTATTATTATTATTAGAAATTAAAATACAATACATGCAAACAATAAACAACATAGACAACAATATATAACAATACATACATCTGTTGTTCCAACTACTAACTAACTGACTAACAAACATAAATCTCTATGACCTTGATTCACATAACTATTTCTGTATATTAAATATAACCAAAATATCCAAATAATCTTCTTTTTTACTTTATTTGAATGTACGTTAACTATTTCTCTTCATCTTGTATTTAAGCGTTATCCTTTACTGATAACGGTGGTTCCCCAAAACTTTGGTCCTCCAGGATTATTATTATTATTATTATTATTATTATTATTATCTTGAACTTCAACTCCCAGAAGCATCACCCAGCTTTGATAACAGTCAGGGGTTTTGGATGCTGAAGTTCAGAGCCTCTAGGCTAGAGAACCAGAATTTGGGAACTCCTGCAAAGATGGGCTCATCTATCTCATAGAAAAGAAGAAAGGGAACCCAAATTACCCTGTCCCTTTAATGGTTGTGCAGAGGAGGGAATTTCAGTAGGCATTGCTTGCATCTGGTTGTGTGACAATCAATGTGTGTCTGCGTGCACTTGTGTGTATATGTGCCTTCAAGTCATCGGTTGATGTATGGTGGTCCCAATGAAAATAATCCAGGATGAATCCAGGTTGAACCTCAGTTGTTTGAATGCTTATGAATAAGTTTTCTGGGGGGTTGCCAAAAACCTCACTTAGCCCAGGATAATAGATATTGGTCATCCCCCCCACCCCGGTTTTTTTTAATGATTCATATTGTTGGCAGTGTTAACAACCAACGTGAACAGACCTGAGGGAAAAAAATCTTCATGCCTTGAATAAATTTGCATCGCTGACACCATCCCTGACTTAGGATGTCTTCACAAAGGAGGAATGTCTCCCAATTTCAAAAGAAACGAAAGTAGGGCCAGTTCGAAAATGAACGCTATTAGGTGAATGGTTATCAAACGCACAGAAGAACACAGCACCCATCCCATGCCAAAGTAGGGCAAATGCAAAAGAAATTATAGTAGTCTAGAATTCAAATTAGCATCCTTGCACATGCGCAGTGAGGGCAGAATCGGATTGTGATCTTTTACACTTCCTGGCGGGGGTAGGGTTGCCATAGGTGAGGATCTCCAAACCGGGACAAATGTAGGACAGGGTTTAAAAATGTAGGACCTTTT